>NC_137007.1:12590887-12730887 GCF_032717465.1 Coenobita brevimanus
TAATATTCGAGTGGTAAAGTCGAACGATTACACTCTATAATTATTTATCATCATGAACGGGCCAATTGGTTCCACCTTCATGCCCCTCCCCATACGTGGCGTCACGTGGTGCCTACGTCACAAACCGAGGTGGTGATGGAGCTGCACACTCGGCATACCCCTGTGTCTCACATGAATGAACGCGCCACTGTTTAGATGCCTATGTTGTAATACTGTGGTTATAGATATATTTACCATGTGTACGACACATTATAATCAAAATAAGACGTTTACTTGCATGATATTGATTGGACACCAGTTAGAACTGCAATTTGACAGTTTATCTTTGAGTTTGTTTCGACCGAACAGCCGACTGAATCTCGGTCAAGTTCATAGCTACCTCTGTTACCGGATAAAACACCAACATGTTGGTGGGTTAGGTGGCCTCGACTCATCTGCACGCAACTGTACCATGCAATTGGAAATAAAGCAGACACGGGAAGAGCAGAAATGAGTAGCGGAATATGTGTGGTAGCAAGAAACAGACATGGCAGAACAGAAGAAAAGGTTGGAGGGACATATCCAGTTAACACTAGAGCAGACAGGGTAAGAGAGCAAAAAGGGTAGAGGAATATATGTCGTAGTTGGAAAGTGAGAGGGCAAAATAGGAGAAGAAAGGGTTAGAGGGCTATACCACGCAGCAAGTAACACAGGATGCAAGGCAAGAGAAGAAAACGTCACTAGACTACAACTAGAAGCCAGAAGTACTGCAGAGTAAGCAACGCACGGCAGAGGGGTGGGCAGGAGGGATTACATGTCAGCGGGGAACTGGAGAGCTGGAGAGGAAGGAGGCGGGTGCCAGGTGGAATGGCATGACAGTGAAGGTGAATCACAGCCAGATGACTCCTTCACCAACCCTCAGTGGCGGATCGAGGGGAGGAGGTGGGGAGGAGGGTGTTTGCAGAGAATTCGTTGCTCTCTCTCTCTCTCTCTCTCTCTCTCTCTCTCTCTCTCTCTCTCTCTCACGTCATCTGTGGTATATATAATTATCCCAATAGCAAATAGAAAGACTTCTTGAATAAAAACAAGAAATGCATGGTTAACAATTTTTATCGTATTATTATGGCTCTGATTTTTTGCATATAGTGAAAAGTTAATTGTGTGTGTGCGTGTACATATATACCGTAAACATCTATATCTACCTATCGATCTATCTATCTATCTATCTATCTATCTATCTATCTATCTATATATATATATATATATATATATATATATATATATATATATATATATATATATATATATATGTATATATATATATATATATGTGTGTGTGTGTGCGCACTGACCTTTTTTGCCTTCCATTTGACAAAGTCAGAGGATAGTGTTGGTATCACTGGGATCAATAGGATGTTTTAGACGTTGCTGACCTACTGAACATGCTTCGTTGCAGGGAATATATGGTCAGTGTGCTTCTGTCCTTTTGGTGGAACCGAGGTTCCAGTCAGATTTAGTTACAAATGCAATGAACCTGTGTCTCGTGGAGCAACTGTCTGTGACTGATATTACGTCCCTTATAGATAATAACCTGTCAGTTGGACAGGTGAGTACAGTCCTCTATTTACAACCTTTTGTTGTGTTTTTTGCATAACCTCGGGCTGTCAAACAAAGCAGACCCGTCGACCACAGGGAAGAAACTACTTCTGCGGGGCCGTCCTGTAGGTATAATACATTACGTACACAGTGCAGGGAACCGGCATCCTTTTATGGTAGACAGCACCTCATCAGGGTACGACCAGAGCTCTTTCCCACGTTAGGTGCTGTGAAAAATGAGGAATTTGGCTCCTGGGTGGACGACACAACTCTTTTCCTGCCTCCAGAGTACACAACGCCACATTCTCTTGTAGAGTGGAGCGCCATACTAGGTAACAGGAGAGTGAGTCTCGTGCTGTGTTCCTTGTCTGAGTAGTAACTTGATTTGTTATGTCTGCTAGGTCCTCTAATGTAAATGAGAAACACCATCATGTAAATGATGACATATCCCTTGCTGACCCTTTTGTTTCCTAGGTTGGCTGACCCTGAGGTTGAGCAACACCAGGTGATGTTGACCTTCCAAGGGGTTGGCTGAGTTGCAGATGTCTGACCTGAGGCACTAGTTTTGGCTGAGATTGCTGTGAGTGTTATAGAATGTGAAGCTAATCTGTTTGAATATGAATACTGGTATTTTAAAAAATGGTATGCTGGTGTCTAGGTGAAGACTCCTCTCTGCTCCTTCAGACAGTGTTTAGGCAAATGTTCTTCAGACAGTGACAAAACCTTGCTAGAGTGAAGGTCTACTACTGTGAAAAATTTCGAAGTTGTAAATAAAAACAAAAGCAACGCCACGGTGTTGCAACCCTCCATCTAACCAAGCACATCCCCACCACCTCCCTGCACACCTAACCAAGCGCATAACGGCCTTCCCTCCCAATTATTTCTTTTAAAAGTGGGCGTAAGGAGAGCACCTTGAGGACCCATAACCTGGGCCCTTCAGATTCCATGCACAGGCTGCATTGAAATCTCAGGATTATTATTATTTTTTTTGCTTTTTCATTATTTGAAAAAAAAAAGAAAAAAAGAAGCTGCTTAAGGCACAGCATTCTGCCTACCACCAGGCACCAGTTTACTATCAGACACACAAGTATGTGAAATTTTCCCTACTCTATAGTGAATACTTTCTGAGTTCTGGCCCAGAAACGAAATCTCTATGCCCGGCCAGCTGCCTTGTCACCCAGCTCTACGGACAGACACCTATTGATCCCAATGATAACAACATCCTCCTCTGACTTTGTCAGGTTGAGGGTAAAAAGAGGTTCTTTTACAACTACATTTCCTGCGAGCATCATACAGTAGGCATAATTATGCAAAAGAAATGGTGCGTATTACACAAAAATGAATAACTAAAAACAAATTAAGAAACAGCTAAAATCAATACTCACAGTACTGTAATGAATACAAAAAACACATAACTTAGGTACAAGGAATATCTATGGGGATCAAGAGGTAAGTATAGTTAAAAATGTGGGCAGACACCTTCAGGTGCCACGCATGATGCTCATCTCCGTAATTTAGACGTTTGAGCCTGCGGCGTGTTTTACACACAATACTATGAGGAACAAGGCCACTGTATCATCCAATTACCACAGACCCCTCCCTTATAGGTAAACTGATAGACGGAGATGTAACCTGAACAGAGTGCTGGAGTAAAGTGAAGATCTGTGCATACCATGGACTTACATGTAAAACCAAGGACACACACACACACACACACACACACACACACACACACACACACACACACACACACACACACACACACACCGCGTCGACAATGCAATCAAGCTCAAGGAACAATGTCGGGCAGCTTGCCACAGGGCTCGCCAGCGATCCAATGGTTTTCACACTCCTCGCGCCACGTTCCCACCCTCCTGCCACTGATCTATGTGACGTGGGCATGATAGTTAGGACACATAGCTGTTCATTCCAGGCTTTAGGCAGGGTCTTCACAGGGCCCTCTGCAGTATTCTAAGTTTACAATAACCATAAGAAGGATTGCTGGAAAACGATGTATTATCCACACAAGAACAGACCACTCCTAAGGGGAATTAATCGTCTTACACTTGCAGGACTATCATATTATTTTTTTTATTTATTTTTTTTATATTAACAGAACAGAGGAAGGAAAAACAAATGAATAAAAAAAATCCATACACCAGATTACTGGTGTCCTCTTTTCATAAAATATCTGTAACAGCTAGACTTGAACAGCTGTATGTTGAGGTTTGGAGGGAAACAACTTTGGGGAAGCGAGTTCCAAAGAGATGCAGTACGGTGAATGAAAGAATTCTGATAGGCAGAAGTTCTGCAAAATGGCTGAGTGACATTCCAGTCATGAGCGGTGCCCGTGTAGCACGAGGGAATGCATGGAGAGGTGGCACCATGGACGCAACTTTATCTGAGCATTTGCCATAAAAATATCTGTAAAATAATGCAAGGGAGGCAACATTCCTTCTTACTTGTAGGGGAGGTAGTTTATTTGTAATGGCAGGGTTGTTAATAATTCTAACAGCTTTGTTCTGAATTTTGTCTAGTTGTTTTAATGCAACCACTCCACATCCATTCCACAAGGGTGAGCAATATTCAAGCTGAGAGCGCACATGACTTAAAAATTACAGCTAACTGCTCGTCATTTTCACTAGAGGAAAAATAACTTTGCACATCCTTGATTAAGTGAACTTCAATATTATCATTACTTTGATAATGTTCACTGTTAGTAATTAATTACTTCTTTCCCATACATTACCAGGAAGGCATTCCTCTCATAATTTCGTACTTCTCTTGCTATACTATTTTAACTCATATCATCAGCTGAAGTGAATAACACAAATATAACAGAGACAAGAAGGGAAGAATAGGGAAGGTAGATTACACAAGTATGTAATGGAATGCTTGTCTCTTCTTCACAGTTACAGTCTTCATAGTGATGATAGTGGGAGTAATGATATTGGTAATGATGGTAATGACAGCAATGGTAGTATTTTTTTTTTTAATAACAAAACAGAGGAAGGAAAAACAAGTGAATAAAAAAAAAACTAATCCATACACCAGATTACTGGTGTCCTTTGTTCATAAAATATCTGTAAGAGTTAGATTTGAACAGCTGTAAGTTAATGTTTGGGAAACAACTCTGGGGAAGCGAGTTCCAGAGAGATGCAGTTCGGGGAATGAAAGAATTCTGATAGGCAGAAGTTCTGCAATATGGCTGAGTGACATCCCAGTCATGAGCACGACCAGATGCCCGTGTAGCACGAGGGAAGGCATGGAGAGGTGGCACAATGGACTCAACTTCGTCTGAGCATTTGCTATAACAAATTCTGTAAAATAAAGCAAGGGAGGCAACGTTCCTTCTTACTTGTAGGGGACGTAGTTTAATAGTAATAGCAGGGTTATTGATAATTCTAACAGCTTTGTTCTGAATTTTGTTTACTTGTTTTAATGCAACCTCGCCACATCCATTCCACAAGGGTGGGCAGTATTCAAGCTGAGAGCGCACATGACTCTTATAAATTATAGCTAACTGCTCGTCAGTGAAGAAGTTACGGACTCTGTACAATAATCCAAGTTTCTCTGAGGCGGTTTTAGCAAGCGATCTGACATGAGAGGTCCAGCTGAGGGCAGTATTGAGACACCGAGAATTTCAATACTTTTGAAGATGGAAATATACGTAGCATTGAAGGTAATATATGAATCTGGCAATATCTGTCTATTTAGTTTTACTAGATTAAATGGGACAAAGTTGTTTTGTCCCCATTCACTGATCGTGGATAAGTCTTGATTTATGGAGATCGCTGTACTGAGTTGAGAGTTAGAAATATCAGACTTTGTAAATGGGTGTCTGAGTGTGAATGAAATATGATGTGTTGAGTCATCTGCATATGAATGGATGGGATTGTGGGTGACAGATAAGAGATCATTAATATGAACCAGGAACAGGGGTGGCGCCAGAACTGATCCTTGTGGCACGCCGGTATTAATTGAGTGGAAATTGGAATACATCGTCTACATTTACACTTATATTTCTGTCGCTGAGATATGAAGAAATCAAAGGAACAAAAGAATTTAGTCCATAGCAAGGGAGCTTGGACAACAGGGAAAGATGCCATGCTATGTCAAAAACTTTAGAAATATCAATGGTTACTGCATGAGTTTCTCCATGTAGGTCGATTGATTGATGGATGGTAAGAGCCAGGAGATTAAGTATGTCAATGGTGGACCTTTCGTGGCGAAAACCATACTATCTGTCACTAATTAACCCCTTAACCGCGGGGCGTCACTTTCGTGACGCTCGGCTACAATGGATCATACCGCGGGGCGTCACTTTTGTGATTCTGTGTTATTTTGAATTATCCCGGGCTCTCAAGTGGTGGCTTGTATCATATATCAGTACTGCCAATGTTCAACACTAGTCAGCACTCCAAATCTCATCTGTACTCCCATCCATTGTTGACATTTTAGCTATTTTAACCCCTTCCTGACTCCCCTCCCTACCTGCCCTCCATTACCCTCTCCTCTCACCTCCCACGCCGCGCTACGGAAATTTCCCCCTTCTCTTTCCACAGATTTCATCCATTGAAATAAGGCCTATGCCCTATATTTTTACCCAATAATATATACCAAAAAAAAAACAGGTAAGTGATAGTGTTATACTCCAGAAATTGCCTAATTATCACCTGACAACACCTCACGTGCATTCATTCGCTACATTACCACGGTAATTTCCCCTTTGATTTATGCCTTGTAATCGATGTCTGTAATAAAAATATATATCAGAAAGGAAGGGAGAATCCTAATTGACATTTACAGTCACCTGGAACTACCTATTTCTATATTTATTGCCGAGATTTTCTACCTATAAAAAATTAGCATGTAAGTTAGCAGCAGTAAGCCTAAAGTGTCATTGTCAACCCTTCCCTTCTCAGATAATTTACCCCCTTCTTGACTCCCCTCCCTACTTGCCCTCCATTACCCTCTCCTCTCACCTCCCACGCCGCGCTGCGCTACGGAAATTTCCCTCTTCTTTTTCCACAGATTTCATCCATTGAAATAAGCCCTATGCCCAATATTTTTACCCAATAATATATACCAAAAAAAAAAAAACAGGTAAGTGATAGTGTTATACTCCTGAAATTGCCCAATTATCACCTGACAAAACCTCACGTGCATTCATTCGCTACATTACCACGGTAATTTCCCCTTTGATTTATGCCTTGTAATCGATGTCTGTAATAAAAATATATATCAGAAAGGAAGGAGAATCCTAATTGACATTTACATTCACCTGGGAAGTACCTATTTCTTTATTTATTGCCGAGATTTTCCACCTATAAAAAATTAGCCTGTAAGTTAGCAGCAGTCAGCCTAAAGTGTCATTGTCAACCCTTCCCTTCTCAGATAAGCCACGGCATTTAGTTCCTTGTCCTCCACTGCAGAGACAACATGTCGCACTCGCCCGCCATTCCTGCCGCTTCTGCGCCCATTGCAAAGGGCCCCGTGACCTCTACCCCCAAGAAAAAGTGTTGAGGCAAGCAGGAAAGGCCTCAGTGACTCTGCAGTGGCACGAGAACTTGCTGAATTGTCGATGATAATAATGGACAGCGATTTTGACGATTCCGGTGAATCGTGTGATGAGCCGGGTGAACTTATCGCGCCAGAAACATGACAACAAGTGCTCCTACCAGTGAATCTGTGTGTAGCTCCAAGGGAAAGGAGCCTTTAGTGCAGGAAGGAAAAGAATTTGGGAAGGGAGTGAAAAGGCGGCGTGTTAGCCCCAGAACAATGCCCCCACGTGACCCAGCCCGCCATGAGTCACGAGATCATTCACCTCCCCATTCCCCAAGCCCCGCTTTACTCATCTCGTCATCGCCGTCGGCTGAGTTATCTCCGGAGTCTTCGGAGTCACCACCAGCATCAACAGTGAAGGCCGGCCGTAGAGGTAGAGGTAGATCTAAGAGAGTGAGAAGTAGTGTAGCTAGTAGGGTAAGGGCTGCTAGTGCTGTACGGCAACCTAGGGTCAGTGCGAGTGACCTTGACCGTGATAAGCCTCCTCTCAGCCAACCTCCACCACCACCACCACCACCATCCCTCCACCGCCACGCCAGGAATCCTGGACGCCTTCGCGTGGACGGAAGGGTCAGATTTTGTCCCCGAAAACCTGGTTTTCGATGAGAGCTCGTCAGGAGTTCAGCCTGCCTTCACTATGGACGAAAATGCTGAGTGTGTCGACTACCTTTGGCCTTCCTAGATGACGAAGTCATGCAGCACATATGTGATGAGACTAACAGGTTCGAATCACAACGTGCTGCTAGTGGTACAGGTGCAGCCAAGATGCAACAGTGGACCATGCTGGGAGTGCAGGAGCTGTATGTGTTCTTTGCCCTCATGCTTCTTATGCCACACTCCAAGAAGCATGAGTTGGAAGAATACTGGTCCATGGACCCCTTACTACCCTCACCGACCTTCAACAAGTACATGGCCAGAGATCGCTTCCGGAACATCATGGGAAACCTGCACTTTGCCGACAACGATGTACCTTCCCAAACCGACCCACTCTGGAAGATCCGGAGATTCTGAACAGAATGAAGGATAAGTTCATGTCATTCTTCCACCCATTTCAGAAGGTTGTCATTGATGAGTCCTTGGTTCTGTTCAGAGGACGTCTTCGGTTTGTCCAGTACATTCCAAGCAAACGCCATCGCTTTGGAATTAAGTTCTTTGTACTGTGCGACTGTAAGACGGGGTACATCCTTGACTTCGTCATATATTCAGCCAGCACTGTCGATCTCGATAAAACACACCCCCTTGGCTTCTCAGGCTGTGTAGTGAAAGTGCTCCTAGAAAAGTATTTTGGTGGGAATCATGTGCTGTATACAGACAACTACTATACAGCACCGAAACTTGCCAAATACCTTTCTGAGCACGGCATTGGCTCCCTGCGGCACTGTCAAAAGTAATCGTGCCAACTTCCCCAAATTCCCAGAGGCAGAAACTCAAGCAGCGAGGAGACGTGCACCTACGCAAGTCTGAGAAGATGCTGGCAATACGGTGGCATGACAAGAGAGTCGTGCACATGCTCACCACCGTACATAAGGGGAGATGAGAGACAGTGGGAAGGTCGACCGTAGGACAGGCGAACCTGTGATGAAACCTGATGCTGTGTTGGACTATAATATAAACATGCGGCTGGTGGACAAGTCCGACATGATGATTGGTGAGATCGACTGCCTCCAGGAAGAATACTAGGTGGTACAGGAAAGTTTTTCTGCATCTCATAGATATGACGATGCTGAACGCCTTCATCCTGTACAAGATGAAGGTAAAGCCACCCAAGTCCTTCTCCCTGAGGTTGTTCGCCAGGACTTGTGTCCAGCAGCTGCTGGAAAAATATGGTAAGGTGCAAGCAGCAACTCCAAGGCGCCATCCAGTTACACTTCCCGACCGACTTGAGCAGAGGGCGTATATGGAGCGGCACAGACTTGAGCTAATGCTTGCCACAGGGAAAAGGAAGGCTGCGATTAGCAGGTGTCAGGTATGTGCTCATACCACACGCCGCACACCTGAGCATAAACGCACCTCTTGGCAGTGCGCTGAATGCCAGGTTCCCCTCTGTGTAACCTGCTTCTTCGATTATCACAGCCAGAAGCAGTTCTAACAGTGCAAGTGTGGAAGCAGAATTATTTGGAAATAATGTGTAAATAATATGTAAATAATGTGTAAATAGCAGGTGAAAGCAATGGATGTTCAGTTCATATGATTGAACAGTGTACTATAGTTTCATCTTACTGAAAGTGACAGTGAATAACATATTGTAAGTAAAATAGAAGGGTAAATATTGAAAATAGAATAGAAAATGTAAATAGTAATGTAAGTAATTAGTAATATAAGAATATGAGTACAAATAATTTATGTTATAACAGTGAGAGTGAATCCGTGGCTCTCTACGTATTTTACTGACTGAAAAATAGAATGACTTCAGTGACAATAAAATAATACGACTGAATGAAACTTATGGAGAAAGACTCCAGATATATATAAGTGTGATATAGTAATAGAAATATAAAGTGTGAGGGGTTTTATGAATAATAAATGACAGAGTGCCTAGAGCGAACTAGCGCAAGTGCGGCGATCAGACGCGCTCGTAATTTCCATTGCTTTCACACTGTTTTTTTTTTTAGTATGGATCCCAAACTACTTGAAAATGGTAGAATAGTGTTTATAGTGTTTGTATCTGGCTGTGGTAATCATATAACGGGTTGTCGGGAAGTGTAAAGTGGAGACTTAGTTACCCTACTTCAGAGGTCTCCACAAGTCCTACGGAAACTGACGAAGGCTCAACAATCATTCCAGGAGAAAGCTGAAGGTATGTGCTATAAGCATATATAATTTTATTATTCTAGGACTAATAACTGATTTTTAGCAAATATTTTTTGAGAGTCTCTCGGAGCCCAAATAACCCCGCGGGACACGCAAGTAATTGGTAAACAAGCCCGCAGTGTAGGGGTTAAGTTGTTGAATTCAAGATGTTTAACAATGTGCTTATTATTTAAAGTTTCAAATACCTTACCAAGAGAAGATGTGACAGCTATTGGTCTGTAATCAGAGGGGCCAGAGGACCTTCCTCTCTTCGGATTGGGTGGATATTGGCTTCTTTCCATAAATTAGGGAATGAAGATGTACATGTGCAGAGTCTGAATAATTTAGCAAGAACAGAGGCAAGTTCTGGGGAACACTTTTTCAAAACAATTGGCGGAATTCCATCTGGGCCTGGAGCTGTTGGTAGATAAATTGTCTAGGATGGATTTTACGTATTTTGTCTGTATTTGAAATGGACCAATTTCGTGAGAGTCAAGTTATAAGACTGGGACGTTCTGGTTGGCTTCCTTTATGATAGAATTTTTGGCAAATGTACTGGCAAAGATATCTGCTTTCCCACGTGGGTTATATGTAATGTTGCCATCTGAAGATTTTAGTGGAGGAATGGATGATGACTTGTTAATGTTATTATTGAAAGAATTGAGAGTTGACCAGAATATTCTATTGTAATTAGGGTTGTTAAGTAGTTCTGATACTTGATTTTGAAGAATGTTTGATTTAGTGAGATTTATTACAGTTTTTGCATGGTTTCTAGCAATTTTAAATTGAGAGAGTGATTCAGATTTTTTTATTTTAAGTAATTGTTATATGCTAATGATTTTTGGGCTGTTACTCTGGCACAGTTGCTATCAAACCATTATGGAGAGTTCGATCTTTTAGTGAACTGTTGACTTGGTATGAATAAAACCATACCAGCTAGTATTAAGTCACAAATGTGGGACTGGGTAGAATTGGCATCACTAGAGAAGAATTACTGCAATGGAATGTCAGCAAGATCATTTCTAAATCCATCCTAGTCTGCCCTATCAAAGTCCCATCGGGTCACCCTGACAGGTTCAGAACGGGGAGGTTTGGGGGGGCTAACTAATGAGGCTTTGATGAAATTGTGGTCAGAGGATCCAGGTGGAGACAATACCTCTATCCTGTATTGATCTGGATTATTTGTCAGGAATAGATCCAAAAGATGGGCATTATGATCAGGATTATCTTGTATTCTGGTTGGTTGCTTTACCAGCTGCGTGAGATTAAACGATTTTGCAAACAGCTCGCACTCTGCACCAGCATTGTCAGTCCTGGCATAACGCAAGAACCATTAAGAATTTTGGATGTCAAAATCACCCAAAATGGTAACTTCGGTGCTAAGAGCAATGTTAAGGTTACTCAACTGTGTGGATATGGAATTAAATACACTGGGTTCCCAAGAATCATTGGGGGAGCGATAGATTACACAGATGTATTTGGTAATATTTTGACAATTTAGTTTATACAATGGTAATCAAAACTGGACGAAGTGAAGTTTAAAATGATGTCAACTGCATATTGAGATTTGACATAACAACAGGTGCCGCCCTTGTGACGGAAGTTTGTGAAAAGATGGTAACCGGGAAAACAAAATGGGTATATTTCAGAAGAGGATGAGATTTGTGGTTCTGTGTGGTATATATATATATATATATATATATATATATATATATATATATATATATATATATATATATATATACCAAAGAAAGGCTTTATGGCAAGGTGGAACCCTTGTGGTCCCTGCCTTCCCGATGGGGGTCTCGAGCGATGATTGTCGTTTTATGTTCCACTTTTGCACTTTTCTTATCCATAAATTTTTTTTTGTGTTCCATTTTTGCTCTTTTCTTATTCATGAAAAATTAGGTTGTGTTAGGTTTGTGTTGTTAACATTGGGATAGGTTAATCTGTTTGTTAGATATGTTAACCTATTAGTTTAGGTTATGTTAGGGTAGTTCATGTCAAGTTACAGTAAAAAGAAAAATAGGGAAGGTGACTATCCTGGGAAAATCAGACAGCATTTAGTGCAAAACTGGTATATGGAAGGGAAACCTGTTGCTTCTGACAACTCCACTATGCACAGCTATAATTTTATACCCGGCAACAACGGCTGCCTCTGTTAGTGAAGTATAGAGTATAAGGAAATCAAATTTAGAGAAAACCACATAAAAGAAAGTAGTTATCTCCAACTTCTCATACGAGGGGGCCACACCTAATACTTTGGAATGACGGTAATAAACTTAATTGGTTTCGCCGACAGAAGGGTAAGATAGTTATACATCACAGTAGGAGTGTTGTTGACAGGGCTTCGATAGTTGTTGAAAATTGTAAAGAATATTTCAGTTTTATGAACACTAAGTAAGTTTCACTGAAATCGCTCACTAAGCTACGTTTTATGTTTCAAGAAAAAAAAAATGTACTACTAACGAAACTCAGGACTGCCCTTGTAGGTGCGGATCATTCAACACCTTCACTGAGGATGGCTCTGGATGGAGTACTATTGGACAGTAATTCACAGCATTACACTGGAAGATGGACTGAAAGACTCCAGAAGAAAAAAATGAGGCACGACAGGAAGTGTGGCGACGGTATTTTTTTTACCAGTCTTGATGAAGACGCAAGCAATTACGCAAGAAAACTGACCAAACTGTTTAAAAAATACTAGAAAATCTCTCCCGTACCAAAATCACATAGTAATGAGTTTGTTATACTGTTTCATGTAAAACGTAACACCAACAGGTTTGAAATTAATCTATCATCCATTAAGTCATCTTCCCAAATAAATGAATAAATAAATAAAAATAAAAAACAAGTAAATAAATACATACATAAAACAAAAAAAATCCTAAACAATTTGAATACCATGCAGTAGATACAAATCAATCAGGAGAGCTAACCCAGATTCCCAGTGGTCATTCAACAGATCATATTCAATACACTAACCAAGTGGCTTGAAATAAGTAAGGATTTTAGAAGCCCTGAGAACTTCTTGGTTACCGGATCAACGAAATTAAAGGATATTATCCCCATTACTGCAGTGCAGAAACGGATATGGGCACACGTGTATCTTGTGTAGAAAACAAATGAACACTTAGGGTATCAGAGAAGCACTAGAGGGATGGACTGAGGTTGATCTACTGTAGACGGAAATCCCGACGCAGAGATTAAAATTTATTGATTCACTGGGCAGAATCGGTTAACAATCAACGAGGCTGACTGGATGAAAGATGGGAGAGACCTTCGTCCAGGAATGGGCTGATAGGTATTAGTGATGGTATCTCCTCTGCATCCTGATATGTAACTAACTTGTTAAACACAGTTTGTTTTTAGCCTACGATGTACAGCACTGGCTCTTCATAACAACTTTGTGTGTGTGTGTGTGTGTGTGTGTGTGTGTGTGTGTGTGTGTGTGTGTGTGTGTGTGTAGTGGGGGGGGGGTGTCTTAAAACTATATTATCATACTGGATAACGCCAATCATTTCCTCGAATATTGGATACGTCTTGCCCAAAATATTAAGGAAATGCTGAAATATATTACTGGAATCTAAGTCGTTATCAATACACATACAAGTGCCTCGCAGTGCATTTAGCGTTCCTCTTCACCTTGCACAAGGGAATGGAGTCCGTACTCTTGTTATTGCATGAGTTAAGTATAGAAATATATTAACTTTAGCGATTTGTTTTGCACATTACACTTACTCTTGTTTATATTATTGATGCAAACTATTTCATACTGAAGATATTAATATGACATAAAATGCAAAATAATTTATCGATACAGGGTTGGTACCGAGTGTCTTGCGTTTGTGTGAGTACGGCTGACGGCTCAACATACAGTATTTTACTCTAATACCTTGGGATGTTTCTTGGTGATAGGTTGTATATTATGATATGAGAGAAGATATTTTTGTTAATGGTGCTTTCTGTTGCTAAATTCAGTATAGATTGTCAGACAAATGAAAATGTTATAACCTATTCAATCACCTTAGATCAGATAAAATGGTATACTGTATATAACTTTAAAACATAAATATTGACCTACTACATTAGGGTGAATACAGAAACAATTAACAGTTACCTTAGAAAAATGTTTTGCAATATTTAAAGTCCTACATTTTCGAAAATACTGTATAAGTGTTCCAGAGTTGTTCGAGTATATAATGGATCAGTATTACTGTTCGCAGTTATACAGTATATTTATTGGTCAGCAATTCTTGATACAGGTCTGGGGTTCCAAACTAATGAACTAATATTCCATCCCTTCCAAACAGCTAGAACACAGGTTTTTTGTTAAACAAGTACTCAGAAGGCCTGACACAGCTACCAGCTTGGTGTCAATTATACCAGACATAAGAATATTTCGTACTCTGTCTTGTTGCAAGTGATTTATACTTGCGGTAAATAGTTCTGATACATGTTCTTTCCTCTGAATTCACGAAAAGAATCTGGTGTCAACTTTGCTATAAAAATCAGCATCCTATTGCTGTTGACCCAATTTCCAGAGAATGGGAAAGAACTGTTGGCAGGAACTGCAAGCTACTTTGCGTTCCCCAATTATCCTACTAAAAAATATCAGGGAACACAGTGGAAAGGGAACAATTAATTCCAACATCTGTTTTCTCTTTTTGGACAGACTAGGATGCAGGTGGATTAATGGTTGAGCCAAGCCATCTGTCAGGTGGACGGACATGCCGGCCACACAAACACGCACCACTACATTTGTATCGTGCTGACATTCACCCCCCCCCCCTCGTCCACACACACACACATTCTCTCTCTCTCTCTCTCTCTCTCTCTCTCTCTCTCTCTCGTAATTTATTCGTTCGTTGTATTCCGAGTCCATTTCGAAGAACGGCCGTATTATTATTCACTGAAGATTTCATAACGGGCCTCCCTCTCCGATTTCACTTATACATTTCATCTGCTATCCATTCTGATGTTACACCACCAGAAGCCTGGGTACTCGGGGCAAGATTTCTGAGTTTACGCATTTAAAACCAGTAGAATGTCCCTAAGAGGTAGTACGTGAGCAACAATGCTTCATCCATCCTTTCACATTCAAGGTCCATATCCGGCTATACATCTTAATTAGTCTGTTGTGGTGCTAATGCTAACTGTCAGTAATACCTACTTCAGCCTATAAACGTCTATTATATTTTTGCTCTGCACAGCATTTTTAAGCTTCACCCTAAAAATGGCGAAGCTTCTTGTTTTCGTCATTATTATTATTATTATTATTATTATTATTATTATTATTACAGCACTCTTTCTTTGATTTTGGTATTACACATTAAGGTACCGTAGCGAAAGTCAAGTCCTTGTGCCAAACATAAATGACTTTGACCTATTTTTGAAGGTGATATACTTATTTTTATCCTAAAAATATCATATTCAAATTAAAATATTTCAGAAACAAATTGAGATACAGCTTCTTGGTTGAAATTCTTATGATAAAAATGTTTGCTGACTAATATTGACTTAATATTTAGCCACTTAACCTAGTGGAAAGTACCGAATTCATATTTGCTTAGTTTCCTCTTTGCAACACGTTTTAGAGAAAACCACAAAAGCTTTAAAGCTATAACTTTCCCTATATATAACTGAGGTCCCTCTTATGATCTGAAAGGAATAAGGTTACAGTTAAGCATTAAGTTAGCCAGTAACTGAGACAAACGTAATACTTACATATGCGTTCTTCGACACCTTTCTCTTCAGGTCCCTTGTTGATGTTACAGAAGTTACCTTCGGATTTTCATTTCTTGTTTATATTATACATACCTTATATTATTTATTGTGAAGCTTCCTTATTGTGGCTGTGCAGTGAGAATCGGTAACTAATCAGTCACTGGTATTTTTAACTTAAGTATTTAACCCCACACTGGAACACCAGAACCCCCTACCCCCGTCCCCTAAAAATGAATAAGTGAACGATGGAGGCTAATGCTGCTGTCGGGTGTCTGCCCTTTCCTCTCCTCCATCCTTCTTTCCTTCCATCCTCTTCTGTCTTTCCTTCCTTCTTTCCTTGTCCTTCTGCCTACGTGTGACTTTACTCTCCCTCTTCTGACTTTCTTTCCTTCATTCTTTCCTCTTCCTTCTGCCTGTGAGTGACTCTTGAGTGACAAGCCAAAAGGTTTCCTGTACACCAGGAAACCATTTTACTACGCTGGGTGGTAACCATATAACCAAATTTTGGCGCCTGGTAGTTATAGTGGGTAATTATTGCGCTCCAATCGGATTGAGCCGGTGAAGGTTTGTATCCATGGGGTGGTTGGGGTTGATTGCTCATGTAATGCCACTCAGGGATGAGTGAGGCTGGTCACTCTCATCTTCGGGCAATGTAGGATTGGATGATGGATGAATAGATGTCCACAGTTTGAAGGAGTTGTAAGAATCACCCCACAAATGAACAGATAAATAAATAAATATGTAAGTAAATAAACAAAAGATGACCACGGTTAGAAGGAGTAGTAAGAATATAAAATACAAACAAGAAGTACAACACTGTGAAGATGTTGTATAAGCAAATAAGCAGAAAAGAAGATACTACGAAGAGTCTCATGGCCACATAAAACAAGATATGAACTACAACAAAGGTAATATTAACCCCCTTTACTTGGAGGAATGCGTTTTATTTAAGTCTTTCAACTTCCGGACGATTTTCCACGGCTTCTGAAAGAACTCATATAGGATTCAGTGAAGGCTGTCTAACCTCTTCTCTTAGAAAAATCTCTCCCATGCTGGAAAAAAAAAAAAATGGTCAGGTGGAAACTAGAATAAATGCAATGACACAATCATAGTCGAGAAACTATAGTGTAATGTGGACAATATATCGCTAAGGAAGAGGTGCTACGAAGTCCCTTATGCGGCCCCAAACAAGGCTAATACGTGAAAGTAGATCGAATCCCATACCTGTCATTACCTTTATTAACAGAAATCTTGCTGGACTAGACGCTTAAATACATATTCCATTGTCCTGAACTTTGGGTATCTACATAGCTCAGTCGGTAAGCTGCTGTACCTACTTACTTATCAGCGCTGGTTTAAATCCTTACGGTTTCTAATATATAAAAATCTTACGGAATTAGATGCTTAAATATACCTTCCATTGTATTAAATTTTGGCGCCATAGTGGCACTTGCTGACCAGTCCACTGATAACATGGGGTTACTGGGCCAATATCGGCCCATTCCGGATTAGTATCGATACCACCGGCTTGCGTCAAATCGCATGTGACCTGCATTGGCTTAATAAACAAAGTATTCTTTCATTCCAATTCTGGCAAACCATAATTGAAACAGAATATTGTTCCCAGTGTTAGCATATACCTGAATTAGGTCTATATAGTCAAACCCTTATCACTCCATTTCCAGCTGTTTTTTTATGGTTTGCCTATATATAAATTTAACAGTTTTTAAGTTAATTTGAGGTAGAGAATACTGAAACAAAAGATGGCTAGTCGATCGACGATCTTAAATATTCTATTGTTAGCCTACTTGAAAATGAGAAAATTATGCATTGTATTATAACTTCTCTGAATAACAATTGGTTAGTTATTATTATTATTATTATTATTATTATTATTATTATTATAATCCAAAACAGTGAAATTGCACTGGATTTTCCCGTTATTTTTCCGACTTTTCTTCCACCGCCCGCAATACCACTGATGACTATATTTCCGATATCTGTTGGGCAAATTACACTCTATACGCTAAATTTGACTTGGCAAAGCTGTGTGTTTAGTAGTTCGATAGATGCTGTGTTATTACTGTGGTAAATATTGATTTTGTGTAGTTTGTACTTTTTCCCCCTTCCTATGCTAAACATGCTTTTATTATTATTATTATTATTATTATTATTCTTTTTATAAATATTATTATTATTGTTATTATTATTTCAAACTATTTGGCTCCTATACAGGTCTGGCAGTCTGTCCAGTAGAATTATGTGTGCAATATATAACAGACATGCTTTAACAAAGAACCAAAAATTATAAACTGCAGATGTTCATGGATTTGGAGAAAGCATATGACAGGGTGGATACACAAGGATTGTGGAAAGTATTAAGAATATATGGGGTAGATGGGAAGTTTATGAATGCTGTGAAGAGTATGTATGATGGTGCTAAGGCTGCAGTGCGTGTGGATGGTGAACTAAGTGAATTTTTCTCTTTGAAGGTTGGGTTGAAACAGGGATGTGTCATGTCTCCATGGTTGTTCAATCTGTACATGGATGGGGTAATAAAAGAGGTACAAGGTAGGGTAGTGGATGTTGGAGTGGCCCTGGTGAGAGAGGATAGTATTTGGAAACTCCCTGTACTGTTGTTTGCAGATGATACTGTGTTGTTGAGTGAAGACGAAGGGGAGCTGCAAGGCTTGGTGGATGAGTTTGGGAGAGTGTGTAAGAAACGGAATCTAAAGGTGAATGTAGGGAAGAGTAAAGTGATGGTCTTTGAGAGAGGTGAAGTCAATGAATGTACAGCGAGGTTGGATGGTGAGGAATAGGAAAATGTGAGTACGTTTAAGTACTTGGGTAGTGTGATGAGTTAGGATGGAGGTTTGGAGGGTGAAGTGATTGAAAGGGTACAGCAGGGAAGAAAGGTTGCTGGTTCATTGAAAGCAGTGATAAGAAACAGGGAAGTGAGCATGGAAGTGAAAAAGTTACTACATGACAGTATTGTGATACCAACTCTAACATATGGAAGTGAAGCTTGGACGTTGTTGGAAAGACAAGTCAAGAGTGAGAGCAGTGGAAATGAGTTATTTAAGAGGAGTCTGTGGAGTCACATGGAGAGATAGGCTGACGAATGAGGATATAAAGGAGCGTTGTGGTGTGGATGTGGATGTGATAGGAAGCGTTATGAGGAACACACTGAGGTGGTTTGGCCATATGGAGAGGATGGAGAGTGAAAGACTGACGAAGAGAGTGTATGTGAGTGAGGTGGAGGGGGGAAGAGAGAGGGGGAGGCCGAGGATGAGATGGAGGGATGGGGTGGAGAGGTATATGAGAGAATGGGGGTGTGATTTGGGAGCAGGGGAGTGAAATGGCGGGGGACAGGGTGACGTGGAGGCGTTTTGTTTATGGCCACCCCAAACGGGATTGAGGCGTCTGGCAATAAATAGATAGATAGATAGATGTTTGAGAACCACAAGATGTAAACAGACGTATCACAAACTTTTTCCAAGCTGCAAAACCTTGTACTGTGCTGAATATCACTATTCAGCAAAAACATGAATGATGTTTAGTTCAGTTCAAGGTAATTTAAAGGTGGTCTCTCAACTCGTAAAAAGAGAAGAAAACCGGATATGCAGTTTTGCCTTTAATGGTCTGATACATGACCAATGCTGGCTAACAGATGGTTTTGTAATAGTTATGAAATAGGTCTGATACAGCAGCACATATTTACATGAAGTGACACGTACCCAGCAAACACTGAAATGGCAGGCCAGCACTGGCATATAACGGAACTAAGGGAAAACGGCAACCATGCTCTGGACAGATTCCTGGCCTTAATATTCTGTTTATATCGGCCCAATCGATGTAAAACTTGTGTTGGGTCGATATATAAATGAAACTTTTTTTCTGACACTGGGCTGGAACAGCAACCATACATTGGACCATATATATTGTTACATAGCCTATGATTTCATCATCCTTTGTGTAATTCTAACGTACAGTATGCTGCATGTTTGATCACGAGCGTGTTCTACCTCACTCCCCCCTTCTACCCTTATAGTAGTAAAGTCGTTCTTTCTGTTGTTCAGAGCAGGATTGTCAACTCTTTGTCCCCATGGCTTCATTTGCGTGTCCTTCTTACAAGTTGTATCAAGCTCTGCCGGCCCCTATACAATGAGCTCAGTCTCTGCATTATTGCCACTTAGATCTACTCCTCATTTTGCTCACATCTCTGTCCTCACCTGTACAGATGTTATTATTGTGAGTGCTCAGGAAGTCTCCAACCATCTAGCAGCTGTGTAATTTGAGTATAACTGTTATTGCATTTTTTCTTGTACTGTGTAGCATAAGGTGTTAAGTCTTAGGCCTAGTGAGGTTTTTGTGATTCACGTGTTATGGGTGTCAACCATTATTAATAATATTTTGTATCTGTAATAATATATATATTGCGTTAACTGAGCATTAGCCAGTGTCTTCTCATTTTATCAGGGCTGACTTAGATAAATTTACTCATGCTAATTTCGTGTTAATAGAGGCCATTGCAGTTAACCATATATTTAACCTGTTTTTGCCATAACATTATCCTTATGAGTCCTGAATGTTTTGTTGTTAGTTTGAGCATTAAACTTTAACTTGTAATTTTACCTAACTCTTTTGTTTTGAACCTGGAACTTTACGGGACAGTAGTGATTTTTAGTATTCTCACTTAAAGTGTACATTATCTTTCTCTGTTCCGTAACATAAATTTGGCGACCTCTTATCAGGATATTCAGGATATTATCATAAGGATATTGCTCGATATTTTGCGACTGTGATTTATTCATGACGTGTACTATTACTACACTTGATGAAGCCAAAGATTTTTTGTCAAATGTGCAAACAGTGTGTGATGTAGGAAACAGAACTAAGAATGAACTTAAGCTTGTTGCTCAACAATTGGGAATTGCAGTTCACTCTCATCGTTCTAAAGATCAAATTGTTGGCATGATTAATAAAAGCTTGTTTAATGTAACTCCCCCAAATGAGCAAACGCAGATTGAAATAGCTAAGTTACAGCTAGCTCTGCAGGAGGCTCGTGTTAAGGAAGCTGAGTTTCAGGCTCGTGCTAAGGAGGCTGAGCCTCAGGCTAAGGAGGTGGAGTGTCAGGCTCGTATTCAGGAGGCTGAATTTCAGGCAAATGCTCGCATTCAGGAGGCACAGGCACAGGCTCAGGCACAAATTGAACTTGCTAGGATTCAGGCAGACCATGAGTATCGCATGAAACAAGGTGGAACTGGATCATCTAGCTCTGATGATTTTGATGTGGCTAAAAATGTTAAACTTGTCCCTCCTTTTAATGAATCTGATTTAACAAAGTATTTTCAGTTGTTTGAGAGGGTAGCTACAGGTTATAATTGGCCCAAAAAGTATTGGCCAGTACTCCTTCAAACTGTTCTCACCAGTAAAGCTCAAGTAACTTATGCATCTTTGCCTCAGGATCAATCTGATAATTATGATGTAGTTAAGAGCTTGATTCTTAAAGCCTATGAGCTTGTTCCTGAAGCCTATAGAGTAAAATTTAGGACAACTTATAAGCAAGATAAGCAATCCCATGTTGAGTATGCAAAAATCAAAGAAGATCTGTTAGAGCAGTGGTTAAATTCTAGGAATGTGGATTCTGATTTTGACAAATTTAAGCAGATGATTTTGCTGGAGGACTTCAAAAGGTTTATTAATAAAGATGTAAGCCTATATCTTGATGAGAGAAGAATAGATAATTTGTCTGATGCTGCAGTTTTAGCTGATGAATATGTTCTCACTCACAAGAGATATTCTAAAGAAAAAGGGAAAGCTGAGAGTAAGTACGTTGCCTCTACTCAGAGTACAGGTAACAGGAAAGAGAATAAAGATGATGTTTCTCAGGAAGTAAATACCAGCTTCACCTCTAGATTTCAGAAAAGTAAATGTACTTATTGTAGTAAGCTTGGTCATACTACGGAGAAATGTTTCAGGAGACAGCGTGATGTGAACAAAAAGGAGTCTTTGAATATTCAGTCATTTGGTCTAGTGTCCACCCTTGAGAGTTCCCAGAATTCTTTAACCGAGTTAACTGAACCTGCTTTGAGGGGTTAATTAGATTCTCATGATGAAGCTCCTCTTTTGAGCAGTAACGTGGGTGACACTCTCAAGAGTTCATGTGCTAATTTCCTGTCTGATGGTTTTGTCAGTCCTCTGGACAGTAATGACAGGAAATCAGTTAAAATATATCGTGATACAGGTGCTTGCCAATCCCTTATGCTGACCAGTGTTCTAGGCTCTAATGTTAACTCCTCTGATGAAACTGTAATCTTACAAGGTGTAGGGAATAATTACTTCTCTGTCCCTCTGTGCAGAGTGAATTTAGAGTCTGGTTTTGTTAATGGTTCCGTTATGGTTGGGTTGGTTGAGACACTCCCAATGTCAGGTGTAACTTTCTTACTTGGAAATGATATTGGTGGAAGTCAAGTGTGTCCAGCTCCTCAGTTGTCTAGTGAGCCAGTGGCTGCGGCCCAGGATTGTGATGTCCCTGATGTGTTCCCTGCATGTGCTGTCACTAGGGCTAAGTCTAAAGTTACTGGTGACTTAGAGGATAATGATGATGATGATGTTATCCTAGCTGACACTTTTCTTGCTAATTTGGACCACTCACCAGATGAGGCATTACCCCGTGGTGTTGATAATTTGTCTCGTCAAGAGTTGGTTGAGTTGCAGGTTGCTGACCCTGAGTTGAAAGGTCTAGCTAACTCTGCTTGCAGTGAGGAAGAGTCAGCTGGTGCTTCTACTTGTTATTATATAAAGTCAGGAGTACTTATGAGGAAGTGGAGACCCCCAACAGCATCAGCCGACTGTGAGTGGGAGGTTGTACATCAAGTTGTCATCCCTCGTGTTTGTAGGCAGGATATCATTAGAGTGGCTCGTGATTCCAGTTTGGGAGGACACCTTGGAGTGAGGAAGACTGTGGCACGCATTTTGAAACACTTCTACTGGCCAGATATCTTCAGGGATGTTTCATGGTATTGTAAGTCTTGTCACACCTGTCAAATTGTGGGGAAGTGTAATTAGACCGAAAAGGTTGCACCTCTAGTTCCCATTCCTCCTTTTGAGGCGCCTTTCACCCGTGTGTTGGAGGATATTGTGGGACCTCTTCCTAAGACTTCTTCAGGATTTTCTTATGTGTTGACCCTGATTGATATGGCTACTCGTTATCCTGAAGCCATTCCACTTAGAAATATCTCAGCAAAGAACGTGGTTAAGGAAATGCTAGGGTTCTTCACAAAGTTTGGTCTGCCCAAGGAGGTACAGTCAGACCGGGGAAGTAATTTCATGTCAAATGTTTTCAAGCAGTCTGCGAAAGAGTTGGGCATCACCCAGATCACGTCTTCAGCTTGCCATCCCCAGACCCAAGGAGCGTTGGAGAGATATCATCAAACACTCAAATCGATGCTCAAGAAATACTGTTTGGAACATCAGAAAGACTGGGATAAAGGTCTTCCATTCATTGTATTTGCCGCAAGAGAATCTCCAAATGAATCACTGGGCTTCTCACCTTTTGAACTACTGTTTGGCCATGAAGTAAGAGGACCCCTTAAGCTACTCAAGGAATGCTGGCTGTCGGAGGAAGATGACGTCAACCTGCTGGAGTATGTGATGAAGTTCAAAGAACGGCTGTCCACTGCTTTACAGCTGGTGAGAGAGAATTTAGGAGCTGCTCAGGAGAAGATGAAAACTTGGTATGATAAGAAGTCCAGGTTACGCCACTTTCAGCCAGGAGATCAGGTTTTGATTCTGCTACCGGTGCATGGGCAACCTCTTCAAGCCAAGTTTAGTGGTCCTTATTTCATGGAGAAGAAACTCAGTGATGTCAACTATGTCATCGCCACACCAGATCATAGAAAGAACAAGCAACTTTGTCACATCAACATGCTAAAGTTATATCACAGGCGGGACGAAAATAACCCAGTCTGCACTGTAGCTGTTCCACCCGAGTCTGCAAGTGAAGTTCTCCCATGCAGCATGAGCCTGAGTGATAGTTTGGGGAAGAATCCTGATATCATGAATGATCTCCAGACTAAGCTTTCTCATCTACCTCCCGAGGAAAGGCAGGAGTTTTCGGAATTACTGCAGGAGTACCTGCAAGTGTTCCGTGCTACTCCAGGAAGAACCACTGTGTTGATGCATGATGTCGATGTTGGAGACGCAAATTAAATTGCCTCCTTACCGTGTGAACCCAGTGAAAGTTCCTCTCATCCAGAAGGAGCTTGGCTACCTGTTGGACCACAGGATGATTGAACCCTGTCAGAGCGATTGGAGTTCTCTTATCACTCTAGTCCCTAAGCCAGGTGGGTCACAGCGGCTTTGCATCGACTACAGACGTGTCAATCAGATAACCAAAACAGACACCCTCTCCCTCGTGTGGAAGATTGCATAGACAAGATCGGAAAGGCTAGGTACATAAGTAAGTTTGATTTGTTAAAGGGATACTGGCAAGTACCTATGACCGAACGTGCTAGGGAGATCTCATGTTTTGTAACACTAGGAAAGATTTTGCATGTTCTGTAATGCCATATGATATGAAGAATGCACCAGCCACATTTCAGAAGCTCATGAATGTTGTAACAGAGGGTTTGGCAGGGTGTGTTGTTTATTTTGATGATGTATTAATCTTCAGTGACAACTGGAAAGATCACCTATGCCATGTCAGTAAATTTCTTGAGCGTTTGGTTCAGGTTAATCTTGTAGCTAATTTATCAAAGTGTGAGTTTGGTCAAGCTAAAGTTCAGTACCTTGGGTATGTAATTGGTGATGGACATGTTGCACCACCAGCAGCTAAGGTTCAGGTTATAAGTGATCTTCCCAGACCTAAAAGTAAGAAAGAGCTACAAAGATTTTTGGGAATGGTAGGTTATTACCGGAGATTTGTTTTTAACTTTTCAATTCTTGTATCACCACTTACAGACCTACTGAAAAAGGGAGTTAAATTTGTCTGGAGCGATAACTGTGAATCCTCTTTCAACAAACTTAAAGCTATCCTATAAAGTCAGCCAGTGCTCGCTACTCCAAATTTTGCTAAGCCTTTTAAGATGGCTGTTGATGCAAATGATACAGGAGCTGGGGCTGTTTTGCTGCAAGAGGATGATCGGGGTATTGAACACCCTGTATCTTATTACAGTAAGAAGTTCACTCCACCTCAAAAGAACTACTCAACTATTGAGAAAGAACTTTTGGCCTTGATTTTGGGTTTACAGTATTTTTCATTTTATTTGTGTTCTGGTTTTGACCCCATAGTCATTTATACCGATCATAACCCACTGAAATTCCTTAGAAAGTTTAAAGATAAAAATCAGAGATTGACAAGATGGAGTCTACTTCTTCAGGAGTATTCATTAGACATACAACATGTCAAGGGGAAAGGAAATGTTATTGCAGATTGCTTATCTAGACTTTAGACAGATTGTTTTAGAGTAATAAGAAATTTCCTTTGTAAATTTCTTTTTCTTTGTGGGGAGGTGTTACATTGCCTATGATTTCATCATCCTTTGTGTAATTCTAACGTATAGTATGCTGCATGTTTGATCACGAGCGTGTTCTACCTCACTCCCCCCTTCTACCCTTATAGTAGTAAAGTCGTTCTTTCTGTTGTTCAGAGCAGGATTGTCAACTCTTTGTCCCCATGGCTTGATTTGCGTGTCCTTCTTACAAGTTGTATGAAGCTCTGCCGGCCCCTATATAATGAGCTCAGTCTCTGCATTATTACCACTTAGATCTACTCCTCATTTTGCTCACATCTCTGTCCTCACCTGTACAGTTGTTATTATTGTGAGTGCTCAGGAAGTCTCCAACCATCTAGCAGCTGTGTAATTTGAGTATAACTGTTATTGCATTTTTTCTTGTACTGTGTAGCGTATGGTGTTAATTCTTAGGCCTAGTAAGGTTTTTGTGATTCATGTGTTTTGGTTGTCAGCCATTATTAATAATAGTTTGTATCTGTAATAATATATTTGCGTTAACTGAGCATTATCCAGTGGCTTTTCATTTTATCAGGGTTGACTTAGATAAATTTACTCTTGCTAATTTCGTGTTAATAGAGGCTATTGCAGTTAACCATATATTTAACCTGTTTTTTGCCATTACATTATCCTTATGAGTCCTGAATGTTTTGTTGTTAGTTTAAGCATTAAACTTTAACTTGTAATTTTACCTAACTCTTTTGTTTTGAACCTGGAACTTCACGGAACAGTAGTGATTTTTAGTATTCTCACTTAAAGTGTACATTATCTTTCTCTGTTCCGTAACAATATATATATATATATATATATATATATATATATATATATATATATATATATATATATATATATATATATATATATATATATAGAGAGAGAGAGAGAGAGAGAGAGAGAGAGAGAGAGAGAGAGAGAGAGAGAGAGAGAGTTCCATCCTAAGCTGAATAAAATGGCCTGAGGTGGCAAGAGTAAGGCAGAAGCATCATCACTGTAGCAAAGGGATGTATATCATTTTTTACTGTATGGTGTGTGTCAGGTTTACTTTTGTACTTGGCTCAAATATTGTGCCTTTTGATGATTTATTGCACTGAGTGTTTAGTTATATATATATATATATATATATATATATATATATATATATATATATATATATATATATATATATATATATATATATATATATATATATATATATATAATGAGCCTATTGGTGTAAAACGTGTATTGGACGCATATGTTAATATAACTTTTTTCGAAAACTGGGTCAAGAATGGTTATAAAATGTTGGCTCAATCTATGTATTCCTGATCACTCCAATCAAGCAGCTATCAACTGAGTGATATAATTATACATCATCCATCACAGGTCATTTTCATATATTGGATAAATGAAATATATTTTACTGTACATAATAGAGAAATTTCGACAAAGACGGGAGTTTTCCACAGGGAAGTCATCTTGTTATAAAATGAAAGTCTTATTTTTGGTAATGTTTTTGTGGAACTGAACTCATTTTCAGCTTAGTAGATCATAATTGATAATTTTAATGTTAAAGGGGCATTGGTATACGCACAAAATATATGCAACTGGGTCTATAAAATGGTCAGATTTGCAGTGTTGATAACGGTGGTTGACCGTGGCTCAGTGGTAAGATGCACGTAATTGATGTGTTGAAGGCACTGGTTCGAGTCCCACACCAGGCAGTTAAATTAATTTGTTTCATTTCACACATTCCATCCCTCGGCAGAAATTCGGGACATACGGAGTTACTGAGCTGGCAACATAGTGTGTATTCATAGATGTATGTAACTTGGGTAAGAGAGATTCCACTCAGTAAATCAGCTGTCTGGTGTTGTGGACTGTGCGGTAGGCATTCAGAGGACAAAGGTCCGAAGCCCGATTTTTTTTTTTTTTTTTTTTTTTTAGAAGCATTAAAAGGATTAAAGTTTACAATGTTATTCCCTCAAAGGAAGAAAAGGTAAATTTCAAGATATGTTAATTTCGAGCTATCCAGACACACTTACTTGTAAATTGGCCCAATTACTTACACCCGATTCAGATTTGATTACTGGCTTCTGATACAGACATGATGTTGGGCCAGAACAGAATCGACTCTGGATCTATGTGCAAACGGTTGTCGGCACTTGCATTGGGACGATTCAAGTCATCTGGCTTGGCTGTACCATTCCAACACCACGTGCCATCGCAAGCCAGCATCGGTACGGTTGTTGCGTTTTTGGTTATGGGGATATTTTACTAGGGGCTACACAAAGGCAAGTGGTAAGGATAGATAAACACAAATGTGCTGGGAGGAAATAGACAGGACAGTGATTATTGACTTGGAACAATACAGAGTTACTGCATGACTTCAAAGTAGTACAAGGCAGTTACATTTACAGCATGTGTAGATCAATTGAATGGATAAATAGTTACAGACTAAAATATGAGCGATGAATTTAGTGCGGAGCGGGGAGTGCTGAGCTGATGTGTTTATGTGTATTGTTTATGTAAAGTCATACCGCGTGCCCAGATTTACCAGGAGAGACGGAGAGTAAGGCAGGTATAGTCGGCCGAATGAAGTTAAGAGGGAAAAGGAGGCGGGCTAGGTCGCCCGCTCGGTTTGAAGCCCCTTAATGAGGCAGGCAGAGCACCAGTAAGCCTAGGTCGCCTAAATAGGCAAATTTGATTGGTTGAGGCACCACTACAGGTGAGGAGGGAAGAGAAATTGAATACTATTGGCAGCAGCACTGGTACAGGTGAGAAGGGAAGAGAAATTGAACATTATTGGAAGCGGCACTAGTACAGATGAGGAGGGATGAGAACAAGGTGGGGAAAAGCCATGAGGGAAGGAAACCACGTGTGTAGGTGAAATGCGAAGTACAATACTTTGTGGTGTAATATATGCCACAGCACTCCCCCTCCCCCCCCCTCCATTTTATGGCAAAAAAAAGGAAGAAAAAAATATTATTTAGGCACAAGGTACAAAAAAAAAAAAAAAAATGTATAAACAGTTTTCAAAGTGAGCGAACATTTGAAAGTGATTTGAATGCGGTAATTACAAATAGCAGTTGTGAATGATAGGGGAATTTTAATGACAAGTCCATTGCATCGCTATGTATGATGGAGTAAGGTATTACGTGGGGGGGGGGGCATGATTATAAACTAAGAAATAGTAGCCGTGCATAACATTCTGTATGAGAATTTGACTCGTGCTTAGCTCTTATGAGCAAATGAATGAGAGAGTTGTGCCCGCCTTTACAATTGAGCCATTGTATGAGGGAGAACACCACAAAAATATTCTGTACAATACGAATGAAACGTAGGTGTGTGACGACATGGAGTGTCTGCAGTTTTTGGTATCAGATTACGATGGAGTGTAAAATTGTAGTGGTTTGCTGAGACGGCCTGATTGTGTGTAGGTAAATGTGGTAGTTGTTGATGTAGTTTGTAGGCTTGTGGTGAGTGGTGGAGGGATTATGGGAACAACGAGTGTTGAAGGATGAGGGGTATTGACTGGGGGATGGATGGGGACTGGGGGGAAAGAGTGTGGGGTATGATCACCTGAGGTTGATGGAGAGGGTGGGTTAGGGGTAAGGACTGGGTAAGGGGTGGGAGCTGGGGAAGTAAGGTGGGAGGTAGGATCACCTGCAGTTGACGGAGAGGGTGGATTAGATGTAAGGACCGGGTGAGGGATGGTGGGTGGGGGAGTAAGGTGAGAGGTAGGGTTGTGTGAGGTTGACGGAGAGGGTGGGTTAGTGGCTGTAGGGTCAGTGCTCGAGGTAGGGTTTGTGGATGGTAGTGTGGGTGGTAGTGAGGGAGTGTTTGCATCAGTGGTAGTGGTTTCCTGTACTGTATGACGAGTGAGTTGGTGTGTGGTGATGACAGGGACTGGAGGGTACGAATTGACAAAGGGGATGGGAGGTGTGTGTGTGTGTGTGAGTGGTGTATGTAGGTGTTGGTGGTGAGGTATGAGGTGTAGTGTGTGCGTGTGGTTGGTGGGCTGGCAAGGTTGGGAGATGATGTGTGGGGTGTTGGCTGTGACTGGGTTTGTGATGTGGCTGGATTGACTATCTGCAGAGATTGTGGATGATTTCCCGTGCTTGTATATTGTGACTATTTTGTCTGAGTTTGTGATCACAGGGTATGGGCCTTCGCATGGGGTTTGGAGTGGTGAAGTGCGGTGACCTCTCCTCACGGAGACCTGTTTGGAGTCTGGTGGGGAGTGGGAGATCAAAGGCATCTGGTGCTGGCAAGAACGAGGAGGGACTGGTCATAGTGCCTGCATTGCCTGCTGGAGCTCTGGGTGGAAAACCAGGGCCGGCATACCTGGTTGCGGGGCTAACTGCCCTAGCAGCCTCAAGTCTTCCCTGCACATTAGCTCGGCAGGGAATTACCGATGTCCTCCTTCTCCGTAACCCTCAAGTTTAGGAGGAGGATTGGCAGTGCTGCCACCCAATTCACTGGGTGGGGAAGTGCCCTCAGTGCTTCCTTCTGGCGATGAAGGCAGCGCCCAATCATCCCTTTTGCTTGAGGGGGTATGCAGAGGTTCTGTGACGTTAGCACCCAGGAAGTCCATTAGGTCTTGCTAGGCCCAAGATTCGAACTGGGGGCCTTGGTCTGCGATGATTACCTGCGGGGCATCAAAACGAGTGACCCAGAATGCCAGGAAGCGATATGCCACACAGTCAGTTGTAGCATCCAGCATGGGCGTGGCCTCGACCCACCTTGTCACTCTATCTATGCTCATTAAGATATAGCAGATACCCCTAGATTCAGGGAGGGGGCTGAGGATGTCAATGTGGACCATGTGGATGTGTTGAGTTGGTGTGGGCAGCAGTTGAAGTGGTGTCTTGGTGTGGCAATGCACTTTTGCTGACTGACAAGTCACACACTCTCGGACCCAGGTAGTGGTGTCACACCTCATACCTGGCCATACCACTTGCCGGCTATGTAAGCTGTGCTTACCACGCATGCCTGGGTGTGCCATCTCGTGGTAATGACTAAAGACTTGCCTTCAGAATCGTTGGGGACTATAGGGCCGTGCTGTCCCACAGGATATGTCACATCAGAGTTTTTGAGGGGTGCCGGTGACATCAAACTGTTGCAATTGAAGTGAGGTCGCAGACTGCAGCAATGCTTGGAGTTCCTGATTGTCCTCCTATCCCGGGCCAAGGCTGCATGGTCAAGTGGGGGTAGTCTAGGGCCGACAGCTGAGACTCCACAGGATAGAGCGTCCACAACCTTGTTCAGTTCCCCACTGATATGCTGGATGTTAGTGGAAAACTCTGATATGAAGGCTAGCTGTCTTGCCACCCGAGGAGACCTATTTTCCCCTTTCTGAGCCATGGCATAAATAAGGGGTTTATGGTCTGTGAGGATGGTGAATTCTTTACCTTCCAGAAGGTGCCTGAAATGTCTGACTGCCTAATATATAGCCAGCAACTCCCTGTCAAAGGCACTGTATTTGCGCTGGGAAGGGTTAAGGCGTTGGCTGAAGAATGTGACAGGCACATTTGCACTCAGGAATCTATTGTTGTAAGACTGCACCCACAACTTCGGCAGAAGAGTCTGTGGTGAGTGTGATGGGGGCATCTGGTGATGGGTATGCTAGGTGGGGTGCGGTGGCGATGTGGTTTTTGAGGGTGGTGAAGGCATGGTCAGACTGTGCGGTCCACTGAAAAGGCTTGGAGGATGTCTTTTTCGTCCCCTTCAGGAGATCGTTCAGGGGGGCTAGTGTGGATGCAGCATTTCTCAGGAACCTGTGATAATAATTGACCATACCCAAGAACTCCCTGAGACTGAGTGGTGTAGCCTGGCATGGAAAATCCTTAATGGCATCCACCTTCTGCGGGAAGGGTGTGATACGTGTGGTGGATACCCTGTGGCCCAAGAAATCCAATTCATCTGCACTAAGGATACACTTCGCCGGGTGCACATGCAGCCTGTAGTCCTGCAGGCGTTGGAACAGCATTTGGAGATGTGATTTGTGCTGCTCGTGGGAATCAGAAGCAATGAGGATGTCATCGATGTATACCATGACGAAATATAGCCCCCTGACAATCTGGTTCAAAAATCTCTGAAACGTTTGTGTGGCGTTTGTGAGGCTGAAATTCATCTTTGTGTATTCATAAAGGCTAAAGGGGGTGGTTACTCCTGTCTTGGGGATGTCCTTCCCTGCCACAGGGATTTAGTGGAATGCCCTGACTAAATCAGTCATGGAAAATACACAACGGCCATGTAGATGGTGGTGGAAATCCTGGATGTGGGGAATGAGGTATCTATCGGGAACTGTCATCGCATTCAGTGCCCTGTAGTCCCCACATGCTCTCCACTCACCCTGCTGTGCCTTAGGAACCATGTGTAGAGGGGATGCCCAGCAGCTTGATGACGGCCAAATGGTGCCCTCATCGAGCATCGCCTGAAACTCCTTTTCCGCTGCCTGATGATGTTCTGGGGGAAGACGTCCGGGATGGGCAAAACAGGACGGTATGGAAATAATGATGCAGTGCTCTACACCATGGTCTGTATGGCCGTTTTTGGGCATCTGAGAGGTCAAGAGGGGAAACTGGTGTAGTATGGAATCGTATGAGGACTCCTGGTGAAGGTGTGTAATGAGTGGAGAATTACCAGCACACCCAGTTACCTTGATGGATGAGTTGGAGGGTCTGTGATATAGATTCCATCCTCTGGTATCCACTACCAAGTCATGTGCCTCCAAGAAGTCGACACCAATAATGGGTTGATTAACGTCTGCGATGAGGAACGGCCAAGTAAATGACACTGGTTGGGTAAGTGCCATGTGACGGGATTCCGTGCCGTATGTGGCTATGGGGGTGCCATTTGCTGCTGTCAGGTCAAATGCAGGCTGCTGAGCTGTTTTGTGGTCAGAGGTAGGAGGGACTATACTGAATGGGACTCCAGGGTCAATAAGGTATTTTGTGCCAGAGATGGCATCTTTAACCCCTTAACCGCGGGGCGTCACTTTCGTGACGCTTGGGAGCAAGGGATCATACCGCGGGGCGTCGCTTTTGTGATTCTGTGTTATTTTGAATTCACCCGGGCTTCCAAGTGGGGGCTTGTATCATCTATCAGTACTGCCAATGTCCAACACTAGTCAGCACTCCTAATCTCATCTGTACTCCCATCCATTGTTGACAATTTAGCCATTTCTCCCCGTTCTTGACTCCCCTCCCTACCCCCCCCTCCATTACCCTATCCTCTCGCCTGCCCGGCCGTGCTACACTAAGTAAATCTTCCCTGGAATTTTTCACTGATTTCATCCATTGAAATAAGCCCTATGTCCTATTCTTATACCAAATAATATATACAAGAAAGAAATAAGGTAAGTGAGAGTGCCATACACCTGGAATTGGCTAATTATTACCTGACAACACCTCACGTGCACTCGTTCGCTAATTTTCGCTGTTTTTTTCCCCTTGAAATATGCCGTATAATCTATTTTCGTAATAAATATACATGTAAGGAGGGAAGGGAGAAGCCTAAGTGATATTTACACTCACCTGGAACTACCTAATTTATAATGTATTGTCTAGATTTCCTGCCAATCATTTCAGTGCTAGACAAAGCTGTTTCAAGATCTAACATTGGTAGCTCTGAATATATATCTCCTAAGTAGGCCTCTAATCTATTTTCGTAATAAATATACATGTAAGGAGGGAAGGGAGAAGCCTAAGTGATATTTACATTCGCCTGGAACTACCAAATTTATAATGTATTGTCTAGATTTCCTGCCAATCATTTCAGTGCTAGACTTAGCTGTTTCAAGAACTAATATTGGTAACTCTGAATAACCCCTAAGCAGGCCTCCACCCCGGCCCTCCGTTATTAGTTTACTCTCATTTTCCGAAGCGAGGGTACGTATGTTTCTTCTTGCTGACTTCAAGGCCTTTTTTCACCCCCATGCAAATGGCCCTGTGACCTTTACCCCTACTAAACCTCGTGTGGAAAGAGGTAAAGAGCTGACAATTGATAAAAGAGTGACTACGATCTTTCTATTGAGTAAAACAGTGCAAGTGGAATTGTAAATAATGTGTAAATAATGTGTAAACAGCAAGTGAAAGTAATGAATGTAAATATACATGAACAATGGAAAATAGTTTTATAAGTTATTTCAAGTGACAGTGCATAACACAGTGTAAATAAAATAGAAATGTAAATAACGTAAATAAAATAGAGAACGTAAATAGAAATGTAAATGAGTAGTATTATAAGAATACGAGTATATACCCTAGGAGTAATGAAAGTGAAAGTTTCACTCCAGCATGTCTGAATGCTATGAGTTATGAGAGTGAAGATAAAAGTGACATTCACTTTCAATGCCAGTATACAGGACGAGAAAGTGAATGCTACGTATTTTACTGAAAGAAATTGAATCCCTACAGTGACAATAAACTAATACTACTGAAGGAAACTTATGGATAAAGACTGTAGATATATATAAGTGTTATATAGTAATAGAAATATAAAGTGTGAGGGGTTTTATGAATAATAAATGACAGAGTACCAAGAGCGAACTAGTGCCAGTGCGACGATCAGACGCGCTCGTAATTTCCATTGCTTTCACAGTGTTTTTGAGTATGGATCCCAAACTACTTGAAAATTGTAGAATAGTGTTTATAGTGTTTGTATCTGGCTGTGGTAGTCATATTACGGGTTGTCGGGAAGTGTAAAGTGGAGACTTCGTTACTCTACTTCAGAGGTCTCCACAAGTCCTACGGTAACCGACGAAGGCTCAACAATCATTCCAGGAGAAAGCTGAAGGTATGTGCCATAAGCATATGTAATTTTATTATTCTAGGACTAATAACTAATTTTTGGCAAATATTTTTTGAGAGTCTGTCGGAGCCCAAATAACCCAGCGGGACACGCAAATCATTGGTAAACAAGCCCGCGGTGTAGGGGTTAACCGATTTTCCACCATTGACTCCTCCCATGAAGGAGTCAATGGTGGAAGTATGAAGTATGAAGAAAGCATACAATGAATGGATGAGAAATAGGGGCGTGGAAGAAGTTGAGAGGCGGAAGAGAGAGTTATATGTGGAAAGGAAGAGAGAGGTGAAAAGATTAGTAAGAGAGAGTAAGAAGAGAGTGGATGAGGAATTTGGAAGGAATTTGAGTGTAAAGTGGAGGGACTGTAAGAAAATGTTCTGGAAAGAAGTGAAAAGAGTAAGACAGGGTGGAAGTGAAGTTAGCAGGGGAGTGAAAGATAAAAATGGTAGATTACTAGTGGAGAAGGGAGAAAAAGTGAGCAGATGGAGAGAACACTTTAAGGAATTGTTGAATGTAGAGGATGGAAGTAATGCGAGTATAAGTGGCTGGGGAATGACTGGGAGAAGGAGGGAGGTGAGAAGACAGGAAGAAATCAGTAGGATAGAAGTTGTGGAAGCAATGAAGAAAGTTAAATAGGGGAAAGCCCCAGGGATTGATGGAGTGTGTGGTGAAATGCTGAAGCATGGGGGAGAGATAGTAGTAGAATGGATGTGGAAGATGTGCAGATTGGCCTGGGAGGAAGGTAGAGTCCCGGAGGATTGGAAGTCAGGTATAATTATTCCCTTGTACAAAGGAAAAGGGGAAAAAGAAGTGTGTGGTAATCATAGGGGCATTTGTCTTCTTAGTATAATAGGAAAAATGTATGGCAGGATACTTATAGACAGAGTTAGAGAAAGAACAGAGAAATTAGTTGGAGAAGAACAGGGGGCTTTAGGAAGGGAAGAGGTTGTGTAGATCAGATATTCATTCCTAGATCTTTAGTGGAAAGGTTTCTAGAGAAGGGAAAGAAGTTGTATGCGGCTTTCATGGATTTGGAGAAAGCATATGACAGGGTGGATAGAGAAGGATTGTGGAAAGTGTGAAGAATATATGGAGTAGATGGGAAGTTGTTGAATGCTGTGAAGAGTATGTACGATGGTGCGAAGGCTGCAGTGCGTGTGGATGGTGAACTAAGTGAATTTTTCTCTTTGAAAGTTGGTTTGAAACAGGGATGTGTCATGTCTCCATGGTTGTTCAATCTGTACATGGATGGGGTAATAAAAGAGGTACAAGGTAGGGTAGTGGATGTTGGAGTGGCCCTGGTGAGAGAGGATAGTGTTTGGAAACTCCCTGTACTGTTGTTTGCAGATGATACTGTGTTGTTGAGTGAAGATGAAGGGGAGCTGCAAGGCTTGGTGGATGAGTTTGAGAGAGTGTGTAAGAAACGGAACCTAAAGGTGAATGTAGGGAAGAGTAAAGTGATCGTCTTTGAGAGAGGTGAAGTTAGTGAATGTACAGCGAGGTTGGATGGTGAGGAATTGGAAAATGTAAGTACGTTTAAGTATTTGGGTAGTGTGATGAGTAAGGATGGAGGTTTGGAGGGTGAAGTGCTTGAAAGGGTACAGCAGGGAAGAAAGGTTGCTGGTTCCTTGAAAGCAGTGATAAGAAACAGGGAAGTGAGCATGGAAGTGAAAAAGTTACTACATGACAGTATTGTGATACCAACTCTAACGTACGGAAGTGAAGCTTGGACATTGTTGGAAGGACACAAGTCAAGAGTGAGAGCAGTGGAAATGAGTTATTTAAGAGGAGCCTGTGGAGTCACGTGGAGAGATAGGCTGACGAATGAGGATATAAAGGAGCGTTGTGGTGTGGATGTGGATGTGATAGGAAGCGTTATGAGGAACACACTGAGGTGGTTTGGCCATGTGGAGAGGATGGAGGGTGAAAGACTGACGAAGAGAGTGTATATGAGTGAGGTGGAGGGGGGAAGAGGGAGGGGGAGGCCGAGGATGAGATGGAGGGATGGGGTGGAGAGGTATATGAGAGAGGGGGGTGTGAGTTGGGAGCAGGGGAGTGAAATGGCGGGGGACAGGGCGACTTGGAGGCGATTTGTTTGTGGCCACCCCAAACGGGATTGAGGCGTCTGGCAATAGATAGATAGATAGATAGACTCCTCCCAATCCTGATTAATTTTGGAAAAAATTCTTTTGGCCCAAACCTCTGCTTTTGGTGAGAAACATTGAAAGTTCATAGAGAAATCGCTCACCTGAGGTTTAAAATACTCGATACAGGTAGAAGTACCCCTTTACCTTACTGGGTTTTCAATCAGGCTGCCTCCAAAGAAAACGAGTTCCGTGGGAGGTTAACTATTCCACACCACTCATAAATGGTATTTATTTATTTGGCACGACTTTATATGTAGTACGAGAGTATATTGGTTTTCACACAGTAATATAGGCAATATAAGCATTGTTTCACTCACCAAACACATCAACATACCTGACCTTTTTTGGCGGCATTACCTGATCATCATTTCTGACAGTTTCTTCCTCTAATGCTACATAAACTGTCCTCCACATTGTCATCGATTGGGGAATCACTCAGGCCCTGAATTTCGTACCGTGGCATGACATGTCTTTATTGGCCAGGTCACTGGTAACAGGTGAATTGCCAAGACAATGGCGTGCGGGGGGAGGGGGGAGGTCATGCGTGGTAAGGCATTGTCCCTGCCTGGCATCTTGTAGAGGAAGGTGTCTTGTGTTTACGTACCAAAAATCACTCACGAGAATTGAGAATTGTGCAAATTAGGGACCTTGCAATTGATTCACGTTTATATACGTCAACAGCACTGACAGTGACAAAAAGTGTGGCCATATATATATGTCAACGGGACGCGGCGGGTTAACCCATAGTAGTTCCCTGGAGCCAGTGGCATGTGTCATGGCATTGGGTGTGCTGATAGTGAGGGGGTGTTTGATGTGAGTGGCGAGAGACACTACTGGGACTGTCTCCCGCCATATGCATTTCCCATGAATATGCAGGGTGATGCACATCATCTGGCTTCCATGTCAAAGCGCTTGTGATAGGTACACAACACGAAATCGTCCCTTGCTGTATGGGGAATAGCATTACGACCACGGTTTACTGGGGGAGCACTACTGGAACACTGAGGGGCAAGTGAATGATTTGCAACACCTGGGGTCTGAGTGGTGATGACACTTATTTTAATTTCCAGCTTGTCTATTCTATTTGTTAAATTTGCTAAGGTTCACAGCACTGACATGGAACCGTTATTGTTCACAACACTGTTCACTGACACCACTGTTTCACTGGGGGTAGCACTGGGGGCTATGACAGGGGGAAAAGAGGTGTGTACACTTACTGGATGGTTAGCCTAATGCTGTTGAGCTTCGTAAAGAGTGTCTGCCCTCTTGAACTCAGCAAGGGATGTGCCAGGGCCCAGGGCTGCTAGGTGGAGTCGGAAGTCTGGTGGCATGAGCTGGAGGAGTTGATGTTGGAGGAGGTCATCTGATAAGATGGCCCCAGCTGCCGTGAGAGTGGCTTGAGTGTGGGCAAGGAGGGCTGATGGGTGTTGCTGTTGGGAGCAAATTGCATCTGGCTCCATTAACAGTGCTTGCTTTGATTTGCCCAGGGCCTGCAGCAGACTCTCCTTCAGGGATTCGTATTTGTGTTCTGGAAATGGTGTCAAGAGTACGTCCTGCACAAGGGCAGCTACATGAGTTGGGAGAGTGTGGACAATTACTCTGTATTTTGTCATCATCACTGGTATCTTTAGGCCATGCAGCATCAACCTGTGTAAACCATGTGTTAATATCATATGTGAATGTAGGAAGGGGTAGATGGATATGTGTTAAGGTATCCAAGTTCTTAAAACACTCCAGGAAGTCACCACTGTGGCATTTTTGTTATGGGGATATTTTACTAGGGGCTACACCAAGGCAAATGGTAAGGATAGATAAACACAAATGTGCTGGGAGGAAATAGACAGGACAGTGATTATTGACTTGGAACAATACAGAGTTAATGTATGACTTCAAAGTACAGTAAGCTCGCCCCGAACACATTCTCACTGAACACGCTCGCAATTATACTTGGTAAGTGCTGGGATATGCATAAGACAACATAAGATTAAAGAACTACTGTATTATGCAAACTATAAATTTACGCATGAGGGGCCTTTGAAACGACAAATCCTTGAACATTAGTGCAGCACACACGGTTTGTTTTGATCACGTGATGTGATTTGCTGTACTGCATTTCCACAGTACTGTATTTGTAAGTTAAATATTTACAGTACCCTTCTGGTAAGTTTATGTGTGAGTTAAAGTACTATTAAATAATGCTAAAGCAAGACATAAAGTCGAATAACCAGTTTATCTGATAGGTGTCGGAATATTACCTTTTTTATTTGTGTTAAATATTTGCTGTACTGCTTTTCCACAGTACTGTATTTGTAAGTTAAATATTTGCAGTACTCTTCTGGTAAGTTTATGTGTGAGTTAAAGTACTATTAAATAATGCTAAAGCAAGACATAAAGTCGAATAACAAGTTTATCTGATAGGTGTCGGAATATTACCTTTTTTATTTGTGTTAAATATTTGCTGTACTGCTTTTCCACAGTACTGTATTTGTAAGTTAAATATTTACAGTACTCTTCTGGTAAGTTTATGTGTGAGTTAAAGTACTATTAAATAATGCTAAAGCAAGACATAAAGTCGAATAACCAGTTTATCTGATAGGTGTCGGAATATTACCTTTTTTATTTGTGTGTTAAATATTTGCTGTACTGCTTTTCCACAGTACTGTATTTGTAAGTTAAATATTTACTATTCTGGTATGCACTTGTCAGTTAAAGCATTTAAACAAAGTTAAAGCATTAACCCCTTAACCACAGGGCGTCACTTTCGTGATGCTCAGGAGCAAGGGATCATCCCGCGGGGCGTCACATTTGTGATTCTGTATTATTTTGAATTTGCCTGGGCCCTCAAGTGGTGGTTTATATCATCTATCAGTACTACCAGTGTCCAGCTTTACTCAGTTCTGCTAATGTCACCTGTACTCCCATCCACTTTTAACAATTTATCCATTTTTCTCCTGTCATTGACCCCCCCCCTCCTTACCTCCCCTCCATTACCCTCTCCTCCCAACTGACCAGCTGTGCTGCGCTACACAAATGCTGAACGGATTTTTCCACTCATTTTATCCATTGAAATGTGCCCTTTGCCCTATTCTTACACAAAATGATATATAAAAGAAAGAGAAAAAGTGACTGATACTGCCATACATCTGGAATGGGCTAATTATCACCTGGCAACACCTCATGTGCACTCGTTTGCTAATTTTCCCTGTTTATTTCCCCTTAAAATATGCCGTATGACCTGTTCTCATAATAAAGATATATATATCAGAAAGGAAGGGAGAAGCCTAAGTGATATTTACATTCACCTAGAACTACCTAATTTATTATGCATTGTCTAGATTTCCTGTCAGTCATTTCATAGCGTATATATTAGCAGCTGTCACCATGCTGACATTGGCAGCCCTTCACTGCTCCTAGGGAACAGCATTCACTTTACTGTCGTCTTTCAAGGTGAAACCACGTCGGATTCGGCCTGTCCAATTCCACCGCTTTTTAGCCCCATGAAAGGGCCCTGTGACCTCTAGCCCTACTAAACCTCGTGTGGAAAGGGGTAAAGGGCTAAGTGACTGCTGTGGAATGTGAACTGGCTAATTTATCAATGATAATGATGGATAGTGACTACGATCTTTCTGGTGACTGTAAAACAGTGCAAGTGGAAATGTAGATAATGTGTAAATAATGTGTAAACAGGAAGTGAAAGCAATGAATGTAAATATAACTGAACAGTGGAAAATAGTTATATAAGTTACTGCAAGTGACAGTGCGTAACATAGTGTAAATAAAATGGAAATGTAAATAATGTAAATAAAATAAAGAATGTAAATAGAAATGTAAATAATTAGTAATATAAGAATACGAGTATATATACTAGGAGTAATGAAAGTGAAAGTTTCACTCTAGCATGTATGAATACTGGGAGTTATGAAAGTGAAAGTGACAGATTCGTTCTCCACGCTAGTATACAGGACGAGAAAGTGAATGCTACGTAATTTACTGAAAGAGAAATTGAATGCCTACAGTGACAATAAACTACTAGTACTGAAGGAAACTTATGGATAAAGACTGCAGATATATATAAGTGTTATATAGTAATAGGAATATAAAGTGTGAGTGTTTTTATGAATAATAAATGACAGAATACCAGCAGGGAACGAGGTCAAGTGGGAAGCTCGTACGCACTCGTAATTTTCATTGCTTTCACAGTGTTTTTTTTTTTTTGGAGTATGGATTCCAAACTATTTGAAAATCATAGAATAGTATTTCTAGTGATAATATCAGGCTGTGGTAATCATATTACAGGGTGTCGGGAAGTGTAAAGTGGAGACTTCATTACCCAAGTTCAGAAGTCTCCACAAGTCCTACGGTACTCGACGAAGGCTCAACAAACATCCCAGGAGAAAGCTGAAGGTATGTGCCATATGCATATATAATTATAATATTCTAGGACTAATAACTGATTTTTGGCAAATATTTTTACAAAGTCTGTTGGAGAGGATGGAGGGTGAAAGACTGACGAAGAGAGTGTATGTGAGTGAGGTGGAGGGGGGAAGAGGGAGGGGGAGGCCGAGGATGAGATGGAGGGATGGGGTGGAGAGGTATATGAGAGATGGGGGTGTGAGTTGGGAGCAGGGCAGTGAAATGGCAGGGGACAGGGCGACTTGGAGGCGATTTGTTTGTGGCCACCCCAAACGGGATTAAGGCATCTGGCAATAGATGGATAGATAGATAGATAGACTGTCAGAGCATGAATATCCTCGCGGGACATGCAAGGAGTGCCAAAACAACCCCACGGTTTAGGGGTTAAATAAAGTTAAAGCATTAAATAAAGCCTTGTAACCAGCTAACCTGATTTATATGATTACCCACGATCAGTGGGTTCCAAGAGAATTCGCCGTCATGTCAATTTGCCATCAGACAATTCCCCATCAAAACGTGAACGATTCACCATCAGGACAATTCGCACCCTGGACGATTCCCCATCATTCTATAAATATACTTATATTAATTAATCAATACTTTTATAAATATACATATTATTAATTAATCAATACTTTAATAACTATGTTTCAGGGGGATCCATCAAAGTCTATGTTCAATAGCATAGCCTTTGGATACTGTTTACTAGTTGCACTTTTAGTCAATAATTAACTTGTTTCTTCCTCACTGTAGTCGCCTTTTAACCTGAGACGTCCCGTCGACTTATGGGTACATAGCAACATTTTGCATTTGCCAATCCCGTCGACGTACTGGTATGTCATGCAATTGGAAGGTCCCTAATTTGCACAATTTTCAATTTTTGCACGTGATTTTTCGTACGTATACACGGGACACCTTCCTCTATTCTTCTACAAGATGCCAAGCAGGGACAATGCCTTTCACCGCATAACCTCCACCCCCCCGCACGCCATTGTCTCGGCAATTCACATGTTACCAGTGACCTGGCCAATAAAGACATTCAGGGCCAGAGTGATTCCCCAATCGATGACAATGTGGAGGACGAAGTTTACATAGCATTAGAGGAAGAAACAGTCAGAAATGATGATCAGGTAATGTGGCAAAAGAAGGTCAGGAATGGTGATGAGTTAGTGAGTGATGCAATGCTTATAATGCCTATATTACTGTTTGAAAATCAATATACTCTCGTACTACATATAAATTCGTACCAAATAAATAAATAAATACTGTTTAGGAGTGGTTTGGAATAGTTATCCTCCCATAGAACTCGTTTTCTTTGCAGCCAGCCTGATAGAAAACCCTGTAAGGTAAGGAGGTACTCCTACCTGTATCGAGTATTTTAAACCTGAGGTGAGCGATTTCTCTATGAATTTTCGATGTTTCTCACCAAAAGCGGAGGTTTTAGCAAAAAAAAAAAAAAAAAAAAAAATTCAAAAATGGTCGGGACTGGGAGGTGTCGGAGGCGCAAAAGTGGTCAGGACGTGACGGGTTAATTATATTCTAGTGTCACCCATCGCTGTCTTCATTAATGACGGTGAATTGTCTTGTTATTGTTGTGACGGCGACCTGACTTGACGGCAAATAGTCTCAAAACCATTTTGCTCCCCAAACTCTCTAAATGTGGTATTTTGCTGTTATCTCATGGTAATCAATATGAAGCACTTTAAGTGGTCAGAAGGTTTATTTAATGTTATAACTTACAAATACAGTACTGCACAGCAAAACTTCAACATACAAATACGTAAACACAAGGCAACCATCTGACACCGACTGGTTTTGGCTTTGGAATGTTGCCTTGTGTTTATGTATTTGTATGTTGAAGTTTTGCTGTGCAGTACTGTATTTGTAAGTTAAACATTAAATAAACCTTCTAATCACTTAAAGTGCTTCATATTGATTACCAATGGCAGATAACAGCAAAAGACCATGTTTAGGGGATCTAGGGAGCAAAATAAGGAGTAGTTAAAACTTACGTGGTTTCGCGCCAAAACGCACCATGTTTGGAACGAAACCCACGTGTTGGGGGCGAGTTTGCTGTATTACAAGACAGTTACATTTACAGCATGTGTAGATCAGTTAAACGGATAAATAGTTTCAGACTAAAGTATGAGCGATGAATTTAGTGTGGAGTGGGAAGTGCTGAGCTGATGTGTTTATGTGTATTGTAAATGTAAAGTCGTACTGCATGGCCAGATTTACCAAGAGAGACAGAGAGCAAGGCAGGTAGTCAGCCGAGTGAAGTTAAGAGGGAAAAGGAGGACGGACTAGGTCGCCCACTCGGTTTTAAGCCTCTTAATGAGGTAGAGCACTGGTAAGCCTAGGTCCCCTGAATAGGCAAATTTGATTGGTTTAGGCACCACTACAGGTGAGGAGGGAAGAGACATTGCATATTATTGGCAGCAGCACTGGTGCAAGTGAGGAGGAAAGAGAAATTGAATGTTCTTGGAAGCGGCACTAGTACAGATGAGGGATGCGAACAAGGTGGGGAAAAGCCACGAGGGAAGGAAACCAAGTGTGTAGGTGAAATGTGAAGTACAATACTTTGTGGTGTAATATACGCCACACTGTTCTGATCCAACACAATCATGTTTGCTGGGATATTGGCCACCTTGCCATGCTGGTGGAACTTTGCTGACCTGTGGCTGGTCTATGACCGTCAGGGTGGAACTTAGCTTACCTGTGATTGGTCTATGATCGTCCAGGTGGGACTCTCCTGACCTGTGGCTAGTCTATGACCGTCTGGGTGAGACTTTCCTGACCTGTGACTGGTCTCTCCGGGTGGAACGTTGCTGACCTATGACTGGTCTATAACTGTCTGGGTGGGAATTACTGATGTGTGACTGGTCTTGGATTATTATAATTCACAAACATAAACACATAGCCACTACAATCAACCAAACAGCATCATTCAAGAACCACCATTTGACAGATAATCCCCTAGAATATTTCCTTCCCTGAAACGCGAATGCACCTAGCCTGACTGCGGTGCAGCCACCACCCGTCTCTGAACTCACGCTGTAGTGCAGACAATCACACAAAGAACATTAATTCACCACATGCAATTCGATATCAAAACAGCAAAAAAAAAAAGTGTAAATACACTTATTATTCTTTATCCACAATACCATATCTTGTACACCATCATACCTTACTAATTCACTTACCACTCAGTTTACTGATGGAATTATTCTTATTTGCTTGTAAGAATGATTTTTTTTTTCCCACTGCCGTATCACCCACCACTACTGCCACCGTGTCCCATCATCCACCAATATCTCTGTCTCTCCCCACAACAGTCAAAGGGGCGAAAAGTGGGTGAAGGCAATGGGATGAGATGATGGTGGCCAGTGGGGTAGTGAGTGTGATAGTCCTGAAGTGGCGTGGATAAACTAAAACATGAACTAAAATGATCTTAATGGACTGAAATGGTCTAAATAGACTGATGTGGTCTAAATGAACTGAAGTGGCCCAAATGGACTGAAATGGTCTAAATAAACTGAAGTGGTCTAAACTGACTCAAGTGTCCTGAATGGTTATAAAATTGCCTAGATGAACAAATTCTGACACATGCATGGGTCTAATCTGACCTGATTAGTTCTGATCAGACTTCAGAAATCCGTTTTGCCCTGAATGGACTGGACTCAAATTAATGTAAAGGATGTGAGTAAAATTGCTTTGAGTAAACGGTAACTGAAATGACTGGACCATATGGACGTGGAGGGCGTCAAGCAGCCTGATGAAAAAAATATATATTAAAGGAGGGCTGGGTTGTACAGTGTTTCTTGCATGGACTGGTGAAATGATTAGAGGTATAAACAAATGAATCACTGATCATAACTGCTATATTAACACATTCATCGTAAGCAATGCCTTTGTCAAATACTACAGTGATATGAACAACTTTTTTTAAGACAGTGGAATACTTGAGTTAGGCAAATCCTTGGCACGCCTGGTCAACTAGTGGAAAATCTATCAGGGGCTTAGCCAGAAAATTCACAAGGGGGGGGGGAGAAAGATGTCTATAGATTCTTGAAAAGGTGGTTGGAGGCGAGCGAAGCGAGCCACTGCAGCTGGGGAGTCTGGGGGGGCGCTGTGAGCCCCCCCACAGGAAAATTTTTGAAAATTTAAGTAATTTTAGGAACTTTCTAAGGCCTATGAAGGTATGTATTGGAATATTTAGATGGTAACTCATTATAGCAAAAATGACAAAAAATAAAGCAAGAAAATGATTTTGGCTGAAAAAAGATCTTTTTAAAAATGATCTTTATGAAATTAAAGAAGAGTAATGCATCTGGGAACCTCATGTGCATTTTTCTCGCTTTTGAAAGCATAATAATCTTAGCTAGGTTAGTTGGAGCCTGGAAATATCAAAATTAATCTGACAAAAGGTGATAACAAAAACATATTAATGTGTTCTAAAGGAAAGCAATATAATTTTACACACTTCACAAATCTCTTGGTACCTCAAAACTCAAGTATCAAACAACATATTAAGTACCACATCCATAGTCCATACATCATCTATAATTATAAATGTGCCATGCACTGGGATTCTACCTACTTGGTTAAACTAAAAGGGTAAGCCTTTAAACTGTGCTAAATTACTTAACCTTGTCTGCTATTTTTAATTGACTGTTCTAAGAATATACCTCATCTCATCTCTTCAGCCGTTTGAGTGTCCACTACAGGACCGGCCTATCACGACCGAAGTGGGGACGATACAGCCAATGTATCTCTACCAAGTGGCTTAGGCTATCTAGTAGAGATTGTATGTAGGGTGAGAAGTGCTTGTAAGTGTAATTGTAGTGTTGGGGTGGCTTTGGATGTGTGTGTAGTCTGTGAATCAAGTGTAATCGGCCCGCGCAAGCCGACTGGGTGCAAGCATACTTTATAGTATGAGACACTGGTTCAACCACAGCACCCCTTGTGTCCGCCAATGCAGTACGTGGCCTGAAGAACACTCCCAAAGTTTATTACCCTGGTGGGGAACGAATCCTCGTGCTTCAGTGTACAAACACGCACACTTTACCACTGTACCACAAATCCAGGTTCAACCACAGCACCCCTTGTGTCCGCCAATGCAGTACGTAGCCTGAAGAACGCTCCCAAAGTTTTATACCCTGACGGGTCACGAACCCTCGTTCTTCAGTGTACAAACACACACACTTTACCACTGTACCATAGAGGCTCCTTTAAGAATATATATATATATATATATATATATATATATATATATATATATATATATATATATATATATATATATACTATTTCTACTTCGATCACAGGCAATAAAAGCTCTAGCACCCTTTCGAGCTCATCGTTCTCATACATTGAATAGAATATTGCTTAAGAATTCATAGTTCTGATTAATTTAATTAAAAGGAAACACTGATTAACAGAAACATAAGATATTGTCTAACGCAGACAAATAAAATTAAATGTAGTTTCATTCATACTGGTACTCTATAACCGCTATATCAACTAAAATGAAAAATCTACACCAATTTCAGTTACATAACTATGTTCTCAGCAATTCTACATGCCATGCTAGTCCTGTATATTCATAAAAGGAGATTCAGGCTTCTTGCTTTTCTCTTTGAGAACTGATCTAAAACCATGCCTGCATGACGCTGACTCACCACGATTCTCTCTCTCTCTCTCTCTCTAAAGTTATATATATATTTATTTATTAATTATATTTTTAGCCCCATACGATTTCAAGACCCTCAAAGGGGGTGGGGGCGGCCGCCTCCTCGCCCCCCCCTCCTTTGCTGCGCCCTTGAAACCTACTCAGCTTCTATGGCCTACATTACTGAAGGCAGTCATTGTGTCAGTGCACTTGGAGTCGCGAGTGTGACACCCTGCCCAAACACTGAGTGTTTTCACCCCAGTGTGCTGGCAAATGGAAATGAAATAGGGACCTGGATTTGTAAAGCCACGGTTACTTGCTGTAGTTTGTGAGAATGTTTTTAGGTGTTCTCCTTCTAAGTCACACTGCTCCTAACTTATTATCATTTAAAATTTTAGTATGACACATAGGGCCTACGTGAATATCATTATTTCTCATCTATTCCCGGAGGAATCGGTAAAAATGACGATGCTCCCACGAGTGAATATTTTCAAGAAAACAGTCACCACATGCTAATATCTGGCGTTGTAGGAAATGGTGTGACGAGTTTGTGTTCAAGGATTATTTGTGTTACGAGAGTGACGTGCGTGGAGTTAGTTAGTGTGTTGTGGTGTGAGTGCCTGCATTGCGGTGTGGGCATAGTGGATTATTTATGAGTTGTATGTTGGGTTGTTATTGTAGCACGGAAGGGTGAGGGCCACATTGTAGTCTAACGGCTGTAGCCTTAAACTGTGGGCAGGTGTTCACCTTGCTCTATCCGTATCTTTTGGTAATATTAATGCACGAAAGGGAGAGTGTTCCCCGGTGAACGGAAGAGGATTACCACAGTATGGTACTGGAGTCCGTGGGGAGTCTGACATCACCCATTCGCATGCCTCTTCGTCATATTATAGCAGCGTTGTGCAAAGAAAACTATATGGAATCTGAAGAACCTTACAGTGTGTGTGATGTGAATTGTAATTTAATGACAGAAACATCGTGTAAAGAAAAAAAATAAGCATTTAATACTTTTATCGTTTTAAAAGACTTCACCGTATCTCTGGAGATGGTTTATGATGAGACAAAAAGCACATATGAGATATATACTGTATCCTGTCTATCTATCTATTGCCAGACGCCTCAATCCCGTTCGGGGTGGCCACAAACAAATCGCCTCCACGTCGCCCTGTCCCCCGCCATTTCACTGCCTTGCTCCCAACTCACCCCCCCCTCTCTCATATACCTCTCCACCCCATCCATCCATCTCATCCTCGGCCTCCCCTCCCTCTCCCCCCCTCCACCTCACTCACATACACTCTCTTCGTCAGTCGTTCACCCTCCATCCTCTCCACATGGTCAGACCACCTGAGTGTATTCCTCCTAACGCTTCCTATCATATCCACATCCACACCACAATGCTGCTTTATATCCTCATTTCTCAGCCTATCTTTCCATGTGACTCCACAGGCTCCTCTTAACTCATTTCCACTGTTCTCACTCTTGACTTGTGTCCTTCCAACAACGTCCAAGCTTCACTTCCATACGTTAGAGTTGGTATCACAATACTGTCATGTAGTAACTTTTTCACTTCCATGCTCACTTCCCTGTTTCTTATCACTGCTTTCAAGGAACCAGCAACCTTTCTTCCCTGCTGTACCCTTTCAAGCACTTCACCCTCCAAACCTCCATCCTTACTCACCACACTACCCAAGTACTTAAACGTACTCACATTTTCCAATTCCTTACCATCCAACCTCTCTGTACATTCACTGACGTCACCTCTTTCACAGATCATCACTTTACCCTTCCCTACATTCACCTTTAGATTCCGTTTCTTACACACTCTACCAAACTCATCCACCAAGCCTTGCAGCTCCCCTTCGTCTTCACTCAACAACACAGTATTATCTGCAAACAACAGTACAGGAAGTTTCCAAACACTATCCTCTCTCACCAGGGCCACTCCAACATCCACTACCCTACCTTGTACCTCTTTTATTACCCCATCCATTTACAGATTGAACAACCATGGAGACATGACACATCCCTGTTTCAACCCAACCTTCACAGAGAAAAATTCACTCGGTTCACCATCCACACGCACTGCAGCCTTAGCACAATCATACATACTCTTCACAGCATTCAACAACTTCCCATCTACTCCATATATTCTTAATACTTTCCACAATCCTTGTCTATCCACCCTGTCATATGCTTTCTCCAAATCTAGGAAAGCCGCATACAACTTCTTTCCCTGCTCTAGAAACTTTTCCACTAAAGACCTAAGAATGAATATCTGATATACACAACCTCTTCCCTTCCTAAAGCCTCCCTGTTCTTCTCCAACTAATGTCTCTGTTCTTTCTCTAACTCTGTCAAAAAGTATCCTACCATACACTTTTCCTATTATACTAAGAAGACAAATGCCCCTATGATTACCACTTCATTTTCTCTTTTTCCTTTGTAGAAGGGAATAATTATATCAGACTTCCAATCCTCCGGGACTCTACCTTCTCCCAGGCCAATCTGCACATCTTCCACATCCATTCTACTACTATCTCTCCCCCATGCGTCAGCATTTCACCACACACTCCATCAAATCCTGGGGCTTTCCCAAATTTATCTTTCTTTATTGCTTCCACAACTTCTATCCTACTGATTTCTTCCTGTCTTCTCACCTCCCTTCTTCTCCCAGCCATTCCCCAGCCACTTATACTCACATTACATCCATCCTCTATGTTCAACAATTCCTTAAAGTGTTCTCTCCATCTGCTCACTTTTTCTCACTTCTCCACTAGTAATCTACCATTTTTATCTTTCACTCCCCTGCCAATTTCACTTCCACCCTGTCTTACTCTCTTCACCTCTTTCCAGAACACTTCCAGTCCCTCCACTTTACACTCAAATTCCTGCCAAATTCCTCATCCACTCTCTTCTTACTCTCTCTTACTAATCTTTTTACTTCTTTCTTTCTTTCTACATATAACTCTCTCTTCTGCCTCTCAACTTCTTCCACGCCCCTATTTCTCATCCATTCATTGTATGCTTTCTTCTTTTGTGCCACAGCCTGTCTCACCTCTTCTTTCCACTACGCTGTTCCTTGTACCCCCCTCCGTCTTCTCTTCATCCCACACACCACATCACATGCTGCACATATTTCTTCTGTGAATATCCTGCACAAACCTTCCACGTCCCCCATTTGCTCCAATTCATTTTTACCCAATCGTTCCTCCACTTCTCTCTTATTTTCTGCCTTTTTCTCATCCTCTTGTAACCTTTCCACTCTCCTTGCAAATACTCCTTCTTCCCATCCTTCCCTTCTTCTATTTCTCCATCTTATTTGGATCTTTATTCTGGCCACCACCAAGTGGTGGTCAGAAAGTTCACTCCCCCAACTGTATCCACTTTCATTTTATTTTTCACTATTTCTACTAAGTTGTTTATCAGATAATTATGGTGCATGATACTTTTATAATTAGTTTGATTAGTTCATGAAATGATTTCTACAGTAAGGAATGGCCGAGCACTGCTTAAACAAACGAATCGTGCACAGCCAGTTAATTTGAATAACGAAATCTCAGGTTTGCGTTCGGTAAACTTACAAGTCTGTACTGTGTTGGTTTGGTTTTTCGATATATATTTTGGGTGTATTTTGGTGCGATTTGAACGAATTTGACCCTTATTTTCGGTGCATGTGATTGGTGAAAGCGAAATTTGAACGGGAGTTGTGGGTGTTTGTGAGTGCATATGGGCCTGGTAGTGAAAGGGATGAAGAAGAGAGGGAGTCTTTCTGGAATGATGTTGATGAGTGTCTGCAAAGTTTTGGAGCGAATGTGAATGTGGTAATGATGGGAGATCTGAATGCTAGAGTGGGAAATGTAGCAATTGAAGGTGTAGTTGGTATGCATGGTGTGCCTGGAAGAAATGAAAATGGGGAACGAATGATAGGGATGTGTGTTGAGCGAGAGATGGTGATTGGAAATACGCTGTTTGAGAAGAAAGATATTTATAAGTATACATGGGTGAGACAGGAGGGTGGAAGGATTGTTGATAGAGCTTTGATGGACTATGTGGTTGTGTCTAGGAATGTAATAGGAAGATTGTTGGATGTGAGAGTTCTGAGAGGGGAGGGTGGAGGTACATCTGACCACTACCTGGTGGAGGGAAAGTTAAGAGTAGGTATGAGATGGGTGAGAGCTAGGAGGGTTAGGTGTGGCAGGGAGGTTTTGAAAGTGGTGAGTTGGATAAAAGAGAGAAAATGATAGAGTATCAGGAGAAATTGAAAGATGAGTGGAACGCAGTGAAAGATCAGGAAAATGGCAGTGTGGAGGAGGAATGGCAGTTGTTTAAGAGTGCTGTGGTGGGGCATGCAGAAGAGGTATGTGGTGTGAGACATGTGGGTGGTGGTGTAAGAAAAGGAAGTGAATGGTGGTGCGAGGAAGTAAGTATGGCTGTGGCAGAGAAGAGACGTGCATATGAAGTGTGGCTGCAAAGGAAGGATGAGGTGTCATATGAGAGGTATAAGGAAAGAAGGAATAGGGCGAGAAGAGCTGTGCGTGATGCTAAAGTGGCAGCAGATGAGAGGTGGGGTAGGCGGCTGACTGAGAATTTCCAACAGAATAAGAAAATGTTTTGGAAGGAGGTGAAAAGGGTGCGAAAGGGAGAGTCAGGGAAGGAAGAGCGAATAAAAGCAGAGGATGGAAGGATGTTAATTGAGACTGATGCAGTAAGGAAGGGATGGGCAGAGTATTTTGAAAGATTGTTAAATGTAGAGGAGGAAAGGGTGGCTGAGATTGTGGCAGATGGAAGGGTGCAAGGAATAAATGTGTTGGGAGAGTTGAATGATTCTTTGATCACGAAGGAGGAAGTGGAGAAGGCAGTAAAGGAGATGAAAACAGGGAAAGCTCCAGGTATGGATGGGTGTGCTGTTGAATACCTGAAGGGTGGTGGAGTGACTATTGTTGACTGGTTAGTAAGATTGTTGAATGTGTGCTTTGAGAAAGGTATGGTGCCAATTGACTGGGCAAGTGCTTGTGTGGTCCCATTGTATAAAGGCAAGGGTGATACGTATGAATGTACTAGCTTTAGGGGTATAAGTCTGTTGAGTGTTGTAGGTAAGGTGTATGGTGGAGCGTTAATTATGAGAGTTAGAGAGGATACAGAGGGAGTAATTGGTGATGAGCAGTGTGGCTTTAGGAGACGGAGGGGATGCGTGGATCAGGTGTTTGCTGTGAAACAAGTGTGTGAAAAGTATTTAGCGAAAGGCAAGGATGTGTTTTGGGCATTCATGGATTTAGAGAAAGTGTATGACAGAATTGATAGGGAGGCTTTGTGGACTGTTTTAAGATTGTATGGACTTGATGGTAGGTTACTAAAAGGGGTGAAAAGTTTTTATCTAAATAGTAGAGCGTGTGTAAGAGTGGGAAACGCTGTGAGTGATTGGTTTCCCGTGAGAGTGGGGCTGTGACAGGGATGTGTGATGTCGCCTTGGTTGTTTAATATTTATATAGATGGTGTTGTAAGAGAGGTGAATGCAAGTGTTTTAGGTGGAAGTCTGAGTCTGGTTAATGTCGATGGTGGAGAGTGGAATCTTAAGCAGCTGCTGTTTGCAGATGATACTGCACTGGTGGCTGATTCAGAGGAGAGATTAAGACAGTTGGTAGAGGAGTTTGGAAGGGTGTGTGAAAGGAGGAAATTGAAAGTAAATGAGAATAAGAGTAAAGTGATGAAGTGTACGAGGTTGATAGATGGTAGGGGGATGAATATAGTTTTGAATGGCGAGTTGCTTGAGGAGGTGGAGTGTTTTAAATATTTAGGGTCGGATGTTGCTATGAATGGAAGAATAGATGCAGAAGTGAAGTTTAGAATAAATGAAGTAGGAAAGGCGCTGGAAGGAATGAAAAAAGTGTTTAGATGTCGTTTGCTTAGAATGGATGTAAAGAGAAGGCTGTATGAGGGTGTTGTGGTACCAACTGCGTTATATGGGGCTGAAACATGGAATATGGGTGTAGCAGAGAGGAAAAGTTTGAATGTAATGGAGATGAGGTGTCTGAGGAGTATGTGTGGAGTGACGCGTATGAATCGAGTGCGAAATGATGAAGTGTGAAAGAGAACTGGAGTTGTTCGGGAGATGGCTGGTAGAGTTGAGCAGAGGGTGTTGCGATGGTTTGGGCATATGGAGAGAATGGATAATGAGCGATTGGTGAAAAAGATAACTATATCTGATGTGAGAGGTGTAAGGCTGAGAGGGAGACCACGAATAGGATGGATGGACAGTGTGAAGAGAGCGCTGGATGCGAGAGGGATGTCTGTTGAGCAAGGAAGAGTGGCTGTGCGTGACAGAAAAAAATGGAGAGAAATTGTGAATGAATAAGTGATGACGTAGCCCTGTGGGGATATTCTCCCGCATTTGGTCTGATTAGCTAGTCAGGTCAGGTGCGAGTAAGGGGATGGGTCTATTATGATGTGGGAGGGGTAAACCAACTCTGCTGTCGGGCCCTGCTGCGGATGTCACTGATTGCACTGTGCATTTGACCCTTGTGTGGTGTGGTGCAGTGAGGATGTGTCCCTTCTCCCCTTTGGGGCTAAGATGCGAATGACTGTGTTTGAATGGATGAGTAAATGGGGAGTGTGTCGTCCTGTCTCGGCTATCTCCCTTTCCATGGGGGAAGCAGCCTAGGTATATAGATAGATAGATAGATAGTGATTGGTTTTGAAGTTAAACCCCTACCCCTCCCAAGTGTCTTGGGGGACTGGTGGGATTTCGGGGTTCTGGGTGGGAAAAGTGGCACAAGCAAGCATTTCGGGCAGAAATGTAGTCAGAATCAGTATGACCAGCCAAGGCATATTCGTAGGGTTATTACTGATCGCATGACCCCCTTTGAAGCTATGTCTGACACCGAATTTTCATATGGTACGGGTTCTCCAAAGCCTGTATGCATACTTTTATGCAGAGTATTCAGGAACAAATGCCAGTCTTTTATAATAAAAGAGGTAAGAATTGCTAACATTAAGAGATTATATTGCATGTTAATCTTCGAAACTGTCTTTTTTTTTTTTTTTTTTGCCTAATTTTAAGATTTTTAATTTTAAAATTAATCAGTGTTACCAACTGTTTGTCTCATCTACCCACACGAAGGGGTGCTCTCTCACGCTTTCAGGATTACCACATGCGTTGAAGGTGTGAGCTTCCACTTCAAGCAGGGTTCGGGAAGGCTAACCCCTGCCCTCAGTTTCAAAACTACGGGCGTAAGTGTCCTGGAGTCTCTCTGGGTAGGATAGGATCTGAGGCGTCGATGTGTGGGTGGTGGTTCATGGAGGATATATTGTAGTTTAGCAGGAGGTTTTCAATGGTTGTGACAGCTATGTGTTTTTGTGACTTACCGGGTATGTGCTTGAGAAATGCAATGCAAGACGGAGGAGTAGGATTATTGTTGAGGCATTCTGTATCAGGTGTGTGTGTGTGTGTGTGTGTGTGTGTGTGTGAAGGGGATGATGCAATACAAAGTTACATGGACGGGAATGATCTTGAACTGAGGCAATGAAGTGTTCCCCTCTCACACTGATGTGATCTCTGACTGGAAAAAAGTACAGTTCTTTCATTTCGGCCAGACCAGTAACCATGATATCCACAAACATTTCTAATTCCGTAGATTTCTTTTGAGTATAATATGTGACATGCGCCGAAACTCGATGGTAAGCAACTATTCTCTAGGGAAAATGTTAATTCCCACACTCACGGCCGTAGTCTTAAACTGTGGGCAGGCAATCACCTTGCCCTATCTGTACCTTTTGGTAAACTTAACGCACGAAAGACAGGAGCGTTCCCCCGTGAATGGGTGAGTGTTACCCCAGCATAGTACTGGAATCTGCAGGGAGTCTCATGGGCCTCATGGCACCCCTTTGCATGCCTCTTCGTCATATTATAGTAGCCTTGTGCAAGGAAAACCGTGTAGAATTTGAAGGACTCTGTTGTGTGAGTGTGATGGGAATTTTAATTTCACGATAAAAACATCGTGTAAAGAAAAAAATAAGCATTTAATATTTTTATACTTTTAAAAGACTTCACCACTTCTCCGGAGACGGTTAATTTACGACGAGACGAAAACAAAGATAAGGTACTGTATCTGCATCCATTATATTTTTTCCAGCATTTCTACCAAGTTGTTTATCAGATATGGTGAATGATACTTTTATAAATAGTTTGATTAGTTCATAAAATGATTCCTACAGTATATAAAGAATGGCCGAGTACTACCTAAAAAGACGAATCGTGCACACCCAGTTAGTTTGAAATACGAAGTCTCATGTTTGCGTTTGGTAAACTTATACAAGTGCACACTATTTTGTTTTGGCTTGACAGTATATTTATTTGGTGTATTTTGGTATGATTTGAACGAATTTGATCTTTATTTTCGGTGCTTGTGATCGGTTTTCAAATTAACTCCCCTTCCCAAGCGTATTGGGGGACTGGTAGCCTTTCGGGATTCTGGGTGGGAAAAATGGCAAAAACAAACATTTGGAGCAGAAATATAATAAAAATCGGCATGACCAGCCAAGGCATATTGTAGGATTATACAATGAAGTCTCTTTTATCCGAAAATCATGGGACTTTTAAAGTTTCGTTTAATCGATTTTATCGAATAAAAGATACTGTAATAATATGTAGGATACAAGGGAACAGTATTGTACTCACCCATCACCCATTTCTGGCGACGTCTAGCCCACCACCACCACCAGCACCCCAAAAGCCACTCAGCCATCACCAGAACACTAAATACACTGTAGTAACTACGTATGTAACTGCACTTTTGTAACTGTAATAGAAACTGTCAACTTAAATAAATCTTCACTCAAATAAACTTAAATAAACCTTCACCAAAACAATTTAGAAACTGTCAACTTAAATAAATCTTCACTCAAATAAACTTAAATAAACCTTCACCAAAACAATTACGTAATTCACTGTAAGCAATTCAAACTAATTAAGTCTTAACCCTATTTTTTTTTTTTTTTTCATATTATCTGTTTCCTCATTCATTCATTTCCACATCATCCACATCATCTCCCACATCATCTAAATCTTCCGTGGTGGTGGATGGGGGCTGGCTCAACCAACGCATAGCTCTAGTGCAGTGATTCTCAAACTATGGGTCGCGACCCAAAGCTGGGTCACGAGAGGAATTTTGATGGGTTACAGGGACGTAGAAAAGCCTAATGAGGCATAATGCTTTCAATGTATTTTATATACTTAACTGAAATTGTAATTATCCTTATTACACTATTAGCATATTCATAATAACAACGATAGGCTATATACCCGTTACTCTCTCTCTCTTTGATTTTTTTTTATCCTGTGGGTCGCGAAGTCTTGAAAAATTCCAAATAGGGTCACCCACTAAACAGCATGAGAACCGCAGCTATAGTGACTAGCGGAGCAAACGTAAACTAACGCTACTGGCGCAAAACAAGCCCGCCGTGTTTGAATTTTCGGATAGATTTCAGACTTTTGCGGTTAATCGAAATGAAAACGTTAGTAAAACTTAGTTTTTTTTTTTTTTTTTTTTTTTTTTTTAATGCGAGGAAGAAGGAACCAAAGGCCATGAGCCCGCAGTAACAGTTCCCTCCAAGAGAAAAACAAAATACAATAGAGAGCCAAATTCAAGATCCGATCATTTTTAGATGCCTGGACACACTGCGTTTGAAAGACTGGAGATCATAGGCAGGAGGAAATACAGACAGAGGGAGACAGTTCCAGAGCTGACCTGTTGCATGAATGAAAGACTGGGAGTAACGGTTAACTCTTGCATTAGAGAGTTGGACAGAAAAGGGATGAGAGTTTGCTGCCAGACGGGTGCTACGCGCCCGTCGTAGAGGTGGAGGAATGCAAGCAGACAGTTCAGAGGAGCAGTGACCATTAAAGTAGCGATAGAAAAGAGATAAAGATGCAACAGTGCGGCGAAGAGACAGAGGTTGAAGGGAGTCAGTAAGAGGAGGAGAGTTAATGAGACGAAAAGCCTTTGACTCCACCCTATTGAGAAGAGCTGTATGTGGGGAGCCTCCCCACACATGAGAGTTGTACTCCACACAGGGGCGGATAAAACCCCTGTATAGAGTCAACAATTGTGCAGGGGTAAAGAAAGAGCGGAGTCGGCTTAGCACACCCAATCTCTTGGAAGCAGATTTTACAAGAGATGTAATATGATCTTTCCAAGATAAGTCCCGAGTAAATGAAACCCCAAGCATGTTCAAGGATGATGCAGGATTAATCTGAATATTATTAAACATTAGTGGGTATACCTGTGGAAGATTTTGTCGGGTTGATAGGTGTAAGAACTGAGTCTTAGAAGCATTAAAGACAACCATATTATTTTTACCCCAGTCAGAGATATGAGCCAAGTCAGACATTAGGTGTGCCATAGCCTCATCCCTTGTTTCTTGAAGTAACTGTTGAGATGGGCGTTGCGGGAACCGAATGGAAAGGTGAAGGGTGGAGTCATCAGCGTATGAGTGGATAGGGTTAGATGTACAGCTTAGAAGATCATTGGTGAATAAAAGGAAGAGAGTTGGTGATAGGACAGAGCCCTGAGGAACACCACTGTTGATAGATCTAGGAGAAGAACGATGGCCGTCTACGACAGCAGCTATAGAACGACCAGAAAGGAAGCTAGCGATGAAGGTACAGATAGAAGGATAGAAACCGTAGGAGGGCAGTTTGGAAATTAAAGATTTATGCCAGACTCGATCGAAAGCCTTTGAGATGTCAAGTGCAATGGCAAAGCTTTCGCTAAAAGTCCCGAAAGGAGGATGACCAGGAGTCTGAAAGGTAGGTGAGAAGATCGCCAGTGGAGCGTCCCTGACGGAACCCATACTGACGATCGGAAAGAAGGTTGTGATAGGAAAGATGCCTTAAAATTTTTTTATTAAGAATTGACTCGAAAACTTTTGAAATACAGGACGTTAAAGCAATTGGACGATAGTTGGAGGGTTGGGAGTGGTCACCCTTCTTTGGGACTGGCTGAATGAGAGCAAACTTCCAGCAAGAAGGAAAGGTACAAGTTGACAGACAAAGGCAAAATAGTTTGCCTAGGCAGGGTGTAAGCACAGAAGCACAGTTTTTGAGAACAACAGGAGGGACCCCATCAGGCCCATATGCCTTGTTAGTACTGAGGCCAGTAATGGCAGAAAATACATCAACTGAAGAAATTTTAATGTCAGCCATGAGGAAGTCAGAGGGGGGAAGTGATGGAGGAACAGCACCGGAATCGTCTAAGGTGGAATTGGAGGAGAAAGTCTGTGCGAAGAGATCTGCTTTATCAGTAGAAGAAATAGCTACAGAACCATCAGAGTAGAAAAGAGGAGGGAAGGATGATGAGGTAAAGTTGTTAGAAAGATTTTTGGCAAGGTGCCAGAAGGAGCGGGAAGAATTCGAGTTGGAGAGTTGAGAGCATTTAGTATGGATGAAATTATTTTTAGTAGAGCGAAGAACAGACTTAGCACAATTCCGGGCAAAAACGTAAAGATTATGTGATTCAGGGGTGGGTTGGCTCCGGTACCTTTTGTAGGCCTTCTCCTTGTTGCGGACAGCATTAGAACAAGCGTGATTAAACCAAGGCTTTCTTGCGTTAGTCACAGGATATGAGAAAGGAATGTATGCTTCCATGCCCGAGAGAATAACCTCCGTAATGCGCAAGGCACACTCAGATGGCTCACGGCCATGGAAGCAATAATCATTCCAGGGAAAATCAAAGAAGTACTGCCTGAGGGCCTCCCAGTCCGCAGCTCCAAAATGCCAGAGACGACGTTTCCCTGGAGGGTCCGCAGGCCGTACTGGAGCAATAGGACACGTTAAGGTAATAAGGTTGTGATCGGAGGAGCCCAACGGAGAGAAAAGATTAACAGAGTAAGCAGAAGGATTAGTTGTGAGGAAGAGGTCAAGTATGTTGGAGCTCTCTCCAAGGCAGTCAGGGATACGGGTAGGGTGCTGTACAAGCTGCTCTAGGTCATTAAGGATAGAAAAGATGTAGGCTTGATCACCAGGTGGATCCGTGAAAGGAGAGGAGAGCCAAAGGTGGTGGTGAACATTGAAATCTCCAAGAATGGAGATTTCAGAGAAAGGAGAAATGGACAGAATGTGTTCCATCATAGAAGTAAGATATTCGAAGAATTTTTGATAGTCAGTAGAATTAGGGGATAAGTAAACAGCACAGATATATTTAGTCAGAGAATGACAGGAAAGCCGAAGCCAGAGAGTGGAGAATTCAGAAGAATCAAGTTCAGGAACACGAGAGCAAGATAAGTCGTTGCGTATGTATACACAACAGCCACCTTTGGCTTTGAAATGAGTATAGAGAAAGTAGGAGGATACAGAAAAGGGTTTGCTGTCAGTTGCCTCAGACAGCTGAGTCTCCGTTAGAAAAAGAAGGTGAGGTTTAGAGGAGGAGAGGTGGTGCTCAACAGAGCGAAAGTTAGATGAAAGGCCGCGAATGTTGCAGAAATGAAGAAGAAGAGAGTCAGACAGTGGTTCCAGGCACCTCGAGTCGTCACCGGGAGAGGGGCAGATGGCGGGGGCATTTATGGTCCCCCCCCCTGGGGACTCCGAGGCTAGGTGAATTGACGCCATTTTGGTAAATTTTGAATAGGAAGTGTAGTGTGTACTGTGCATGTAGTTTGGTGAAGATAGATAGAGAAATTTGTACTGGAGAGCATGCTGGCCTACTCTCTGTGTAACTGAGACACTGAAAAAGTTCAGCAAAGGGGGATGGTCAGGAACTAGTCCTGAGGGCTGATGAAACAGGAGCTCCAGCACTCCCTGTCATCAGCTTTCCATCCACCTCGGGAGTACTGCCCTGCTCGACTGGTGCTACAGTCTACTCCTCAATGACATATTACGTTTAAAAGAATTTCGAATAAAGAGACTCCACTGTAATTGACGTCATGAACCACTTTGAAGCTACAGTGTGTCTTGTCACTGAATTTTCCCCATGGTACAGGTTTGGTATACTTACTCATACAGGGAAATCAAGAACAAAAGCAGGTCTTTAATAATAAAACAGTAAGAATTGCTAGCAATAAGAAATTATTCAGTATATGAACCTTAGAAACTGTCATTTTCTTTTCAATATTTTAAATTTAAAACTAATCAGTGTTACCAACTGTTTGCCGCGCCTACCCACATGAAGGGGTGCGTTCTCACCCTTTCAAGATTAGCACTTATGTTGAAGGTGTGAACTTCCACTTCGAGCCGGGTGCGGGAAGGGTAACTCCTGCCCTCAGTTTCAAGACTACGGGCATCACTTTCTTGCATCCTTCCACTTTCTCACTCTCATGGCTGGACGGGAAAGGTCACCTGCCACGCAGCTCTCTCTCCGCGTTCATGCCCGCCAACTGAATTTCTTTATGCAGTGTTTTATTTGTTCTTATGTTATTTTCCTTATTTTTCTGTTTTTTTTTTCATGCGAGGAAGAAGGAACCAAAGGCCATGAGCCTGCAGTAACAGTTCCCTCCAAGAGAAAAACAAAATACAATAGAGAGCCAAATTCAAGATCCGATCATTTTGAGATGCCTGGACACACAGCGTTTGAAAGACTGGAGATCATAGGCAGCAGGAAATACAGACAGAGGGAGACAGTTCCAGAGCTGACCTGTTGCATAAATGAAAGACTGGGAGTAACGGTTAAATCTTGCATTAGAGAGTTGGACAGAAAAGGGATGAGAGTTTGCTGCCAGACGGGTGCTACGCGCCCGTTGTAGAGGTGGAGGAATGCAAGCAGACAGTTCAGAGGAGCAGTGACCATTAAAGTAGCGATAGAAAAGAGATAAAGATGCAACAGTGTGGCGAAGAGACAGAGGTTGAAGGGAGTCAGTAAGAGGAGGAGAGTTAATGAGACGAAAAGCCTTTGACTCCACCCTATTGAGAAGAGCTGTATATGGGGAGCCTCCCCACACATGAGAGTTGTACTCCATGCAGGGGCGGATAAAACCCCTGTATAGAGTCAACAATTGTGCAGGGGTAAAGAAAGAGCGGAGTCAGCTTAGCACACCCAATCTCTTGGAAGCAGATTTTACAAGAGATGTAATATGATCTTTCCAAGATAAGTCCCGAGTAAATGAAACCCCAAGCATGTTCAAGGATGATGCAGGATTAAGCTGAATATTATTAAACATTAGTGGGTATACCTGTGGAAGATTTTGTCGGGTTGATAGGTGTAAGAACTATCTTAGATGCATTAAAAACAACCATATTATTTTTACCCCAGTCAGAGATACGAGCCAAGTCAGACATTAGGTGTGCCATAGCCTCATCCCTTGTTTGTTGAAGTAACTGTTGAGATGGGCGTTGCGGGAACCGAATGGAAAGGTGAAGGATGGAGTCATCAGCGTATGAGTGGATAGGGTTAGATATACAGCTTAGAAGATCATTGATGAATAGAAGGAAGAGAGTTGGTGATAGGACAGAGCCCTGAGGAACACCACTGTTGATAGATCTAGGAGAAGAACGATGGCCGTCTACAACAGCGGCTATAGAATGACCAGAAAGGAAGCTAGCAATGAAGGCACAGATAGAAGGATAGAAACCGTAACAGGGCAGTTTGGAAATTAAAGATTTATGCCAGACTCGATCGAAAGCCTTTGAGATTTCAAGTGCAATGGCAAAGCTTTCGCCAAAGTCCCGAAAGGAGGATGACCAGGAGTCTGAAAGGTAGGTGAGAAGATCGCCAGTGGAGCGTCCCTGACGGAACCCGTACTGACGATCAGAAAGAAGGTTGTGATAGGAAAGATACCTTAAAATTTTTCTATTGAGAATTGACTCAAAAACTTTTGAAATACAAGACGTTAAAACAATTGGAGGATTGGGAGTGGTCATCCTTCTTTGGGACTGGCTGAATGAGAGCAAACATCCAGCAAGAAGGAAAGGTACAAGTTGACAGACAAAGGCGAAAGAGTTTGCCTAGTCAGGGTGTAAGCACAGAAGCACAGTTCTTGAGAACAACAGGAGGGACCCCATCAGGCCCATATGCCTTGTTAGTACTGAGGCCAGTGATGGCAGAAAATACATCAACTGAAGAAATTTTAATGTCAGACATGAGGAAGTCAGAGGGGGGAAGTGAAGGAGGAACAGCACCGGAATCGTCTAAGGTGGAATTGGAGGAGAAAGTCTGTGCGAAGAGATCTGCTTTAGCAGTAGAAGAAATAGCTACAGAACCATCAGAGTAGAAAAGAGGAGGGAAGGATGATGAGGTAAAGTTGTTAGAAAGATTTTTGGCAAGGTGCCAGAAGGAGCGGGAAGAATTCGAGTTGGAGAGTTGAGAGCATTTAGTATGGATGAAATTATTTTTAGTAGAGCGAAGAACAGACTAAGCACGATTCCGGGCAGAAACGTAAAGATGATGTGATTCAGGGGTGGGATGGCTCCGGTACCTTTTGTAGGCCCTCTCCTTGTTGTAGACAGCATTAGAACAAGCGTGATTAAACCAAGGCTTTCTTGTGTTAGTCGAAGGATATGAGAAAGGAATGTATGCTTCCATGCCCGAGAGAATAACCTCCGTAATGCACAAGGCACACTCAGATGGCTCCCGGCCATATAAGCAATAATCATTCCAGGGAAAATGATCATTCCAGGGAAAATGAAAGAAGTACTGCCTGAGGGCCTCCCAGTCCGCGGCTCCAAAATGCCACAGATGACGTTTCCCTGGGGGGTCCACAGGCCGTACCAGAGTGATAGGACAGGTTAGGGTGATAAGGTTGTGATCGGAGGATCCCAACGGAGAGAAAAGATTAACAGAGTAAGCAGAAGGATTAGTTGTGAGGAAGAGGTTAAGTATGTTGGAGCTCTCTCCAAGGCGGTCAGGGATACGGGTAGGGTGCTGTACAAGCTGCTCTAGGTCATTAAGGATAGAAAAAATGTAGGCTTGTTCACCAGGTGGATCAGCCAAAGGTGGTGATGAACATTGAAATCTCCTAGAATGGAGATTTCAGAGAAAGGAGAAATGGATAGAATGTGTTCCATCGTAGAAGTAAGATAGTCAAAGAATTTTTGATAGTCAGTAGAATTAGGGGATAAGTAAACAGCACAGATATATTTAGTCAGAGAATGACAGGAAAGCCGAAGCCAGAGTGTAGAGAATTCAGAAGAATCGAGTTCAGGAACACGAGAGCAAGATAAGTCGTTGCGTATATATACACAACAGCCACCTTTGGCTTTGAAATGAGTATAGAGAAAGTAGGAGGATACAGAAAAAGGTTTGCTGTCAGTTGCCTCAGACAGCTGAGTCTCAGTTAGAAAAAGAAGGTGAGGTTTAGAGGAGGAGAGGTGATGCTCAACAGAGCGAAAGTTAGAGGAAAGGCCGCAAATGTTGCAGAAATGAAGAAGAGAGTCAGACAGTGGTTCCAGGCACCTCGAGTCGTCACCGGGAGAGGGGCGGATTGGTGGGGGTATTTATGGTCCCCCCCCCTGGGGACTCCGAGGCTTGGTGATGAGACGCCATTTTAGTTGAATTTTGAATAGGAAGTGTAGTGTGTACTGTGCATGTAGTTTGGTGAAGATAGTTAGAGAAATTTGTACTGGAGAGCATGCTGGCCTACTCTCTGTGTAACTGAGACACTGAAAAAGTTCAGCAAAGGGGGATGGTCAGGACCTAGTCTTGAGGGCTGATGAAATGGGAGCTCCAGCACTCCCTGTCATCAGCTTTCCATCCACCTCGGGAGTACTGCCCTGCTCGACTGGTGCTACAGTCTACTCCAATAATAATAATAATAATAATAATAATAAATCATGGTTTAGTTAAGGCTATGCAGCCCTAACGCTGAAAATATACATCCAGAGTTAAAAGTCAACATTGGTAAAAGACGAGAACTACCTTTGAAATACAACATAGTGTCCCTTGGAATGCTCAACCACCTCCACCAAGAATTCAGCGTAGTGCCCCCATGAACTCCCAGACACCCCCACAAGGACCCCACGGAGGAGCAGCAGCAGCGCACTGAGACTTGGTGCGACAACAGTCCAAGTCAACCCAGGCTGTATGCCCCTATGACTCGGAGCCCGCCCACCGGTGCCATAGCAGCAATCCTGCACTACCTTACAGGCGAGCTTCCACCAACCAATCTCGGGGTGGAGCTGTCTGTCCAGCTCCTACCGGCGCCCCTAAGGAGTTGGCCTGTAGCCACTCCCGCCTTCTTCAGGAGTTGGCCAGTAGCCTCTCCGAAGGTGCCTCCCCTCTTGGGATGGCCGGTAGCCGCCCGCCCCTCGCTGAGGAATCGGCCAGTAGCCGACCTGAGGGTAATAAGGAGACGGCCTGTAGTTGCTCCCCCCTTTGTCAGAGGGTGTCTTTCCACTGACGGCCTGTAGTCACTCCACACCCCCTCCTGAAGGAGTCGGCCTGTAGCAGCTTCCACCTTCGTCAGACGGCCGGTAGCTGCTCCGAAGGCGTTGCCCCTAAGTCGGCCTGTAGCCGCTCCACACCCCTCCTGCAGGAGTCGGCCTATAGCTGTTCCCTCCTTCATCAGACGGCCGGTAGCTGCTCCGAAGGTGTTGCCGTTGAGTCAGCCTGTAGCCGCTCCATACCCCTCCTGCAGGAGTCGGCCTGTAGCCACTCCCGCCTTCATCAGATGGCCGGTAGCCGCTCCGAAGGTGTCCCTGGGTTCACTGGTAGCCATTCACCCTCTCAGGCCACAGCCAGTAGCTGGGCCTCAGCGCCTTGTGGTCGTGCCCTTGGGAAACCACGGCCAGTAGCCGGGCCCCACGGCCGGAAGCAGCTGAGAACAGCCCCGCCGCCCGAGTGTGAGATGAGTTTCCTGACCCTCGATGAAGAGGACGTGGAGGAGTACTGGAGAGGCCCTATAGGCTCTCCCGGTCTCTGCTCCCTACTACTGGCCCTGGAGAAGACCCACCTGACGGACTCTGACGCAGACCGGTGCCGCAACCCCTCCCTGACATCGCCGCCTAGCTCCACTGGCTGCAGCCCTCGGGAACCCCAGGCCCTTCCCAGAGCGCCCGGGCGGGACCTCTCTACGCCCCGACGGCGGAGGACCTCTACCTCCGGCAGGAACCTGAACGAGAGGTTCAGGCAATTGTTCGGCCCCAGTCCTGAGGGCCACACTCCTGTCCCCAGTCCGGAAAGTACGGGCCCCTTCGCCACCTGTAGCCCCGGACGAGAGAAGACGCCCCTGCGTGTGATCCCGTGCCCTCTCGACACGGCCTCCCCTGGAGGTGCCCCTGCCCTGGCAGAGCTGTAGCCGCCGTGTCTCCCAGCCGCACCCGCCGCCCAGTGACCCATGAGACAGTGACCGCACCCCTAGTGTAGTATAACAATGGCGAGGCGATAAAGTGCATTCGTAGTACCAAACCTAGTGTTTAAGTGAAATTGAAATAATAATGGTCTAATATACGAGAGGGCAGAACAGGGAATAACCCATGCAGAATCAAAGTGATAGTGAATAAGGCCCATGTGCAAAACTCTTCATATTATAGTAAGAGAAACACCCAAGCCATGGAGTTTGTAAGAATAATTAACCAAAAGTTCCTTGCTCTCAGAAAATAGTAAAGTGAACACGCTATCAATAAAATCTGCCTCATACTACCATAATCACAATTAGACCCCAGTGCCTTACACCCTCCCCTAGTCAGCCTCACTTCTAACTCCTCCACGCATTCTGAGACCTTGGACTATACTAATTCTGCATACTTGCCTCGAGTGTTATTTTAAGAGCAATCTCCCATATTATCCTGTGAGATACTAATTATCTAGATGTAAGTGTTTATAATTGACCAACTATTGTGTTGTAATATCTGCTGTTGTCCCATGTCTGACTGAGTAATACACGTGTAAAGGTTATTGCCTGGAGTTTTTGTGTCCTGCCTCTCTCTTATTTGTTCTAAGCCCCGGTCTTGAAAGAGGACCCCGCTTAATGTTAGGTGTTTTAGGGATGGGAAGTCGAGCCTTAAACACCTAGCATTACAACCTTAATATAAATGTAACAGCTAGATTTACAGAGTAAGCAAAAATAACCAGGTTTAACTCCTTAACTGTGGGGCGTCACTTTCGTGATGCACAGGCTCAATGCATCATACCACGGGGCATCACTTTTGTGATTCTGTGTTATTTTGAATTTTCCCGGGCTTACAAGTGGTGGCTTGTATCATCTGTCAGTACTGCCAATGTCCAACAATAGTCAGCACTCCTAATCTCATCTGTACTCCCAACCATTGTTGACAATTTAGCCATTTTTCCCAGTCCTTCACTCCCCTCCTTACCTCCCCTCCTTTACCCTCTCCTCTCACCTGCCCAGTCGCGCTGCACTAAGCAAATCTTCTCTGGAATTTTCCATTGATTTCATCCATTGAAATAAGCCCTATGCCCTATTCTTATACAAAATAATATATATACAAAAAAGAAATAAGGTAAGTGAGAGTGCCATAAACCTGGAATTGGCTAATTATCACCTGACAAAACCTCACATGCACTCGTTCGCTAATTTCTCTCGGTATTTTCCCCTTGAAATATGCTGCATAATCTATTCTTGTAATAAAAATATATATAAGAAAAGAACGGAGAAGCCTAAGTGATATTTGCATTCACCTGGAACTACCTATTTTTTTATGTTTTATCGAGATTTCCTACCAATCATTTCACAGCATGTAAATTAGCAGCTTTCACCCTATTGACATTGTCAACCATTGCTTGCCCATATACGCTGCATCATTCAGTTCCTTGTCGTACTCTGAGGTGAAACCATGTCGCACTCGCACCCCGCCATTTCCGCCGCTTCTGCGCCCATTGCAAAGGGCCCTGTGACCTCTACCCCTAGAAAAACTCGTGTGGGAAGCAGTAAAAGACTAAGTGACTCAGAAGTGGAACATGAACCCGCAGAATTATCAGTGATAATGATGGATAGTGACTTTGATCCTCCGGGTGAATCGTGTGATGAGCCTGGGGAGGAAATCATGACAGAAACTCCTAGTACGAGTGTTTCAGTGTCCCAGGTTATCCCTGGCTCCAAGGGAAAGGAGCCCTTAGTGCAGCAAGGGAAGGAATTTGGGAAGGGAGTGAAAAGGTGGGGGGTTAGCCCCAGAACAATGGCCCCGCGTGACCCAGCCTGCCATGAGTCCCAAGGTGAATCACCTCCCCGCTCCCCCAGCCCCACTTCACTAATTTCTTCCTCATCTTCAGAGGAATTTTCTCCTAAGTCTTCGTCGTCGGAGTCTCCACCATTACCTACAGTGAAGGCAGGCCGTAGGGGTAGAGGTAAATCCCTGACACGTAAAAGTAGAGTTGCAAGTAGAGTAAGGGCTGCTAGTGCTACACGGCAACCTAGGGTCAGTAAGAGTGACCTTGAAACAGCCCAGTTTGCCTCACAGCCACCCTCCACCCTCACCTACCCTACACTGCCACGACAGGGAATCCTGGACGCCTTCGAGTAGACGGAAGGTTCCAATTTCGTCCCTGAACATCTTCATTTTGACGAGAGTTCCTCAGGGATACAGCCTGCCTTCGCTCTTGATGAGGATGCTGCGTGCATGGACTTCCTTTTGCCCTTCCTCGATGATGAAGTCATGCAGCATATATGTGATGAGACAAACAGGTACGAATCACAACGTGCTGCAAGTGGTGCAGGTGCAGCTAAGATGCAACAGTGGACCGTGCTGGGAGTGTAGGAGCTGTATGTGTTCTTCGCCCTCATGCTTCTCATGCCACATTCAAAGAAGCATGAGTTGGAAGAATACTAGTCCATGGACCCCTTACTACCCTCACCCACCATCAATATGTACATGGCCACAGATCGCTTCTGGAACATCATGGGAAACCTGCACTTCGCAAACAACGATGTACCTTCCCAGACCAACCCACTCTGGAAGATCCGGGAGATTCTGAGCAGAATGAAGGATAAGTTTATGTCATTCTTCCACCCCTTCAGAAGGTTGTCATAGACGAATCCTTGGTTTTGTTCAGAGGACATCTTAGGTTTGTACAGTGCATTCCAAGCAAACGCCATCGCTTTGGAATCAAGTTCTTTGTACTGTGCGACTGTAAGATGGGGTACATCCTTGACTTAGTCATCTATTCAGCCAGCACTGTCGATCTGGACAAAACACAACCCCTTGGTTTCTCAGGCTGTGTAGTGAAAGTGCTGCTTGAAAGATATTTTGGTGTGAATCATGTGCTGTATACTGACAACTATTATACAGCACCGAAACCCTGTGGCGGAGGGGACACAACCTGACCGCACTATGGGGTGGTACTACTACTCTGTGGCCAGGTTGTGTTAGGAAGAATACTGCCACCGTATTCCCTGCATGTCGTAAAAGGTGACTAAAAGGGGAGGGGTGAGGGGACTAGGGACCCCCTCCTCTGTTTTTTAGTTCCTAAAAAGAGACAGGCCAGAGAAAGGGATGGGGGATGGAGTTATCCCCGTACCCTGAAGACTGGGTCTATGAATGTGCGTGGATGTAGTACGATTGAGGCTAAAAGGGAGGAGATTGGGAGAATGTTTGTGAGAAGAAAGTTGGATGTGTTAACTTTCAGTGAAATGAAGATGAAAGGGAAGGGGGAGTCTATGTTTGGAAGTGTGAATGGAAGATTGTCAGGTGTTGACAGAGGAAGGGCAAGAGAAGGTGTGGCCTTGTTAGTGAGTCCGGAAGTACAGCAATGTGTGATTGAATGGAAGGAGGTGTCATCGAGACTTATGTGGGTGAAAGCGAAATTTGAACGTGAGTTGTGGGTGTTTGTGAGTGCATATGGGCCTGGTAGTGAAAGGGATGAAGAAGAGAGGGAGTCTTTCTGGAATGATGTTGATGAGTGTCTGCAGAGTTTTGGAGTGAATGTGAATGTGGTAATGATGGGAGATCTGATTGCTAGAGTGGGAATTGTAGCAGTTGAAGGTGTAGTTGGTATGCATGGTGTGCCTGGAAGAAATGAAAATGGGGAACGAATGATAGCGATGTGTGTTGAGCGAGAGATGGTGATTGGGAATATGCTGTTTGAGAAGAAAGATATTTATAAGTATACATGGGTGAGACAGGAGGGTGGAAGGGTTGTTGATAGAGCTTTGATGGACTATGTGGTTGTGTCTAGGAATGTACTAGGAAGATTGTTGGATGTGAGAGTTCTGAGAGGGGAGGGTGGAGGTATGTCTGACCACTACCTGGTGGAGGGAAAGTTAAGAGTAGGTAAGAGATGGGTGAGAGCTAGGAGGGTTAGGTGTGGCAGGGAAGTTTTGAAAGTGAGTGAGTTGGATGAAAGAGAGAAAAAGATAAAGTATCAGGAGAAATTGAAAGATGAGTGGAACGCAGTGAAAGATCGGGAAAATGGCAGCGTGGAGGAGGAATGGCAGTTATTTAAGAGTGCTGTGGTGGGGCATGCAGAAGAGGTGTGTGGTGTGAGACGTGTGGGTGGTGGTGTAAGAAAAGGAAGTGAATGGTGGTGCGAGGAAGTAAGTATGGCTGTGGCTGAGAAGAGACATGCATATGAAGTGTGGCTGCAGAGGAAGGATGAGATGTCATGTGAAAGGTATAAGGAAAAGAGGAATAGAGCGAGAAGGGCTGTGCGTGATGCTAAAGTGGCAGCAGATGAGAGGTGGGGTAGGCGGCTGACAGAGAATTTTCAACAGAATAAGAAAATGTTTTGGAAGGAGGTGAAAAGGGTGTGAAAGGGAGAGTCTGGGAAGGAAGAACGAGTAAAAGCCGAGGATGGAAGGATGTTAATTGAGATGGATGCAGTAAGGAAGAGATGGGCAGAGTATTTTGAAAGATTGTTAAATGTAGAGGAGGAAAGGGTGGCTGAGATTGTGGCAGATGGAAGGGTGCAAGGAATAAATGTGTTGGGAGAGTTGAACGATTCTTTGATCACGAAGGAGGAAGTGGAGAAGGCAGTAAAGGAGATGAAAACAGGGAAAGCTGCAGGTATGGATGGGTGTGCTGTGGAATGAATGAAGGATGGTGGAGTGACTGTTGTTGACTGGTTAGTAAGATTGTTGAATGTGTGCTTTGAGAAAGGTATGGTGCCAATTGACTGGGCAAGTGCTTGTGTGGTCCCGTTGTATAAAGGCAAGGGTGATAAGTAAGAATGTACTAGCTTTAGGGGTATAAAGTCTGTTGAGTGTTGTAGGTAAGATGTATGGTAGAGTGTTCATTATGAGAGTTAGAGAGGGTACAGAGGGAGTGATTGGTGATGAGCAGTGTGGCTTTAGGAGAGGGAGGGGATGCGTTGATCAGGTGTTTGCTGTGAAACAAGTGTGTGAAAAGTATTTAGTGAAAGGCAAGGATGTGTTTTGGGCATTCATGGATTTAGAGAGAGCGTATGACAGAATTGATAGGGAAGCTTTGTGGACTGTTTTAAGATTGTATGGACTTGATGGTAGGTTACTAAAAGGGGTGAAAAGTTTTTATGTAAATAGTAGAGCGTGTGTAAGAGTGGGAAATGCTGTGAGTGATTGGTTTCCCGTGAGAGTGGGGCTGCGACAGGGATGTGTGATGTCGCCTTTGTTGTTTTAAATTTACATGGATGGTGTTGTAAGGGAGGTGAATGCAAGAGTTTTAGGTGGAGGTCTGAGTCTGGTGAATGTTGATGGTGGAGAGTGGAATCTGAAGCAGCTGCTGTTTGCAGATGATACTGCACTGGTGGCTGATTCAGAGGAGAGATTGAGACAGTTGGTAGAGGAGTTTGGAAGGGTGTGTGAAAGGAGGAAATTGAAAGTAAATGAGAATAAGAGTAAAGTGATGAAGTGTACGAGGTTGATAGATGGTAGGGGGATGAATATAGTTTTGAATGGTGAGTTGCTTGAGGAGGTAGAGTGTTTTAAATATCTAGGGTCACATGTTGCTGTGGATGGAAGAATAAATGCAGAAGTGAAGTTTAGAATAAATGAAGTAGGATAGGTGCTGGGAGGAATGAAAAAAGTGTTTAAATGTCGTTCACTTAGAATGGATGTAAAGAGAAGGCTGTATGAGGGTGTTGTGGTACCGACTGCGTTATATGGGGCTGAAACATGGAATATGGGTGTAGCAGAGGGGAAAAGTTTGAATGTAATGGAAATGAGGTGTCTGTGGAGTATGTGTAGAGTGATGCGTATGGATCAAGTGCGAAATGATGAAGTGTGAAGGAGAACTGGAGTTGTTCAGGAGATGGCTGGTAGAGTTGAGCAGAGGGTGTTGCGATGGTTTGGGCATATGGAGAGAATGGATAATGAGCGATTGGTGAAAAAGATAACTAGATCTGATGTGAGAGGTGTAAGGCTGAGAGGAAGACCACGAATAGGATGGATGGACAGTGTGAAGAGAGCACTGGATGCGAGAGGAATGTCTGTTGAGCAAGGAAGAGTGTCTGTGCATGACAGAAATAAATGGAGAGAAATTGTGAATGAATAAGTGATGACGCAGCCCTGAGGGGATATTCTCCCGCATTTGGTCTGATCAGCTAGTCAGGTTAGGTGTGGGTAAGGGGATGGGTCTATTATGATGTGGCAGGGGTAAACCAGTTCTGCTGTCGGGCCCTGCTGCGGATGTCACTGATTGCATTGCGCAGTTGACCCTTGTGCGGTGTGGTGCGGTGAGGATCTGTCCGTTCTCCCGTTTGGGGCTAAGATGCGAATGAATGTGTTTGAATGGATGAGTAGATGGGGAGTGTGTCGTCCTGTCTCGGCTACCTCCCTTTTCTTGGGGGAAGCAGCCTAGGTATATAGATAGATAGATAGATAGAAACTTGCTAAATACCTTTCAGAGCACGACATCGGCTCCTGCGGCACGGTGAAGAGCAATCGTGCCAGCTTCCCCAAATTCCCAGAGGCAGGAAACTCGCAGCGAGGAGATGTGCACCTACGCAAGTCTGAGAAGATGCTGGCAATACGGTGGCATGACAAGAGGGTCGTTCACATGCTCACCACCGTACACAAGAGGGAACTAAAAGACAGTGAGAAGGTCGACTGTAGGACAGGCGAACCTGTGAGGAAACCTGATGCTGTCATAGACTATAATATCAACATGCAGCTGGTGGACAAGTCCGACATGATGATTGGAGAGATCGACTGCCTCAGGAAGAATACTAGGTGGTACAGGAAAGTTTTTCTGCATCTCATTGACATGACGATGCTGAACGCCTTCATCCTGTACAAGATGAAGGTAAAACCACCCAAGTCCTTCTCCCTGAAGTTGTTCGTCAGGACTTGTGTTCAGTTGCTGCTTGAGAGATATGGTAGGGTGACAGCAGCAGCTCCAAGGCGCCATGCTGTAAGACTTCCCGACAGACTTGAGCAGAGGGCGTACATGGATCGGCACAGACTGGTGCAAATGCCTGCCACAACCAAGAGGAAGGCTGCGATCTGCAGGTGCCAGGTGTGTGCACATACTACCCGACACACACCTGACACAAACGCACCTCTTGGCAGTGCGCTGAGTGCCAGGTTCCCCTCTGCGTTACCTGCTTTTTTGATTACCACAGCCTGAAGCAGTTCTAAAAGTGCAAGTGGAAAATGTAAATAATGTGTAAATAATGTGTTAATAGCAAGTGAAAGCAATTGATGTAAATATGATGGAACAGTGTAATATAGTTTTATAAGTTACTGCAAGTGACAGTGCATAACATAGTGTAAGTAAAATAGAATTGTAAATATTGAAAAAAAAATAAAAAATGTAAATAGAAATGTAAATAACTAGTAATATAAGAATATGAGTACAAATACTTGAAGTTATGACAGTGAATGTGAAACCTTGGTTCTCTACGTATTTTACGGAAAGAGAAATTGAATGCCTACAGTGACAATAAACTACTAATACTGAAGGAAACTTATGGATAAAGACTGCAGATATATAAAAGTGTTATATAGTAATAGGAATTTAAAGTGTGATGTGTTTTTATGAATAATAAATTGAATAATAAATGACAGAATACCAGCGGCGAACGAGCGCAAGTGGGAAGCTCGTACGTGCTCGTAATTTTCATTGCTTTCACAGTGTTTTTTTTTAGAGTATGGATTCCAAACTATATGAAAATCATAGAATAGTGTTTCTAGTGATAATATCATGGTGTGGTAATCATATTATGGGGTGTCGGGAAGTGTAAAGTGGAGACTTCGTTACCCAACTTCAGAAGTCTCCACAAGTCCTTCGGTACTCGACGAAGGCTCAACAGACATCCCAGGAGAAAGCTGAAGGTATGTGCCATATGCATATATAATTATAATACTCTTGGGCTAATAACTGATTTTTGGCAAATATTTTTACAAAGAGTGTCGGAGCGCGAATATCCTCGCGGGACACGCAAGGAGCGCCAAAACAACCCCACGGTTTAGGGGTTAATCAAGGAACAAGAGCAAACAAAGACAACAAAAACAAGATTGATGTAGACGTCATTAGCTAGTGTTTGTTGATCATTCGGACAATGGTAGAAACAGGGCTATTCTTATAACGATAAGTTCTTGCTTCAACTGGTAGTACCTTGTTGCTGGTACGGATGGCGTGAGGTGGTGTTCTGATGGGAGGGAGCAAGTTGCGTTGACGAGGGTGGTTCAGGAGTTTGAGTCCAAACCGGCGGAGGTATGCTTGATGGGTGTCGGAGATGGTTGTTAAGCTGAGAGTCTGAAGTGCGGTGGGATAGTTGACATATGCCAGGCCAAGAATTATCTTTGCAACACGTTTGTGGACAGACTCTAATCTTTGTTTCTGAAATTGTAATAAGACTTGGTGTCCATGCTGGTGAGGCATACGTCAAGTCTGGAAGTATGAATGAGCCGTAGATGTTGTAGAGTTTCGTCATAGAGCCTGAAAGAGGTGGACTGACGGATGTAGTTTGTTGTCCAAAGTGATGCCGAGAAGCTTGATAGTCTGGACCAGCTCAAGAGTGTGGTCTTCCACAATGGGGGAAGGGAAAGTGGGGTGAGGGTAGTGGCCAGGTCAAACTGCATGATGACAGTTTTATGGTAGTTGATGGTTACATCATTTTGTTGTTTCCATTCCAGGAGAGTGTTAAGATTTTGCTACAAGGTATGTAGTCTGGACTGGGGTTGGTGTTACTGACTGCTGTTGTGATGGTATAATCAACGTATTTCCATAGCAGGTTGGTGTCGGTGAGGGCGTCGTTGATTAGGATAGGGAAACAGAACAGTCCCATCCTGGTCCCATGCAGCACACCGCAATTGAGGGACTGGAAGCTGGAGGTAGTCCATCTGTGATGAACAGCTTGTCACTCAAAAAGTCGGCATACCAGGGAATGAGACTTGCTCTGATACCAATTTCCATTGCTTTGTTGACTACTGTGGTGTAGTTGACGAGGTGGAATGCCATCGTGAAGTAATGAAAGTGGCTGCAAGGGAAGTTTTTTGCTTTCTAAGCTGATGAAGTCTAGCAGACTGATTAAGCAGCGGGTAGTGGAAGATGTCTTCACGCTGTCAAACTGCTGTGTATCCATGTATTATGCTGTCTTCATAAACTCATTCAGAAACAAAGCTTCCACAAAGTAGACCGGGTATGAGGACAGTGGTGAAGGGGGCGGTGGTTGCTGAAGGTGAGTGGGTTGGTAACTTTGGGTATGGCAGTGACACAGGACTTCTTCCAAGTGGATGGTGATTTGGACTGCTGAATGGAGGCACTGATGATGGAGCATAGTGGTTTAGAGAGTTTTGGTGCAAACTCTTTTGCTAGCTTCACTGGTAGATCCAGAGGTGTGACTGATCTCTTGTTCTCGTAGGTCTGCAACCTCTTTTAAACATCGAGTTCATGGACGTGTAGGGGGGGTGTAGGAGTTGGATGGCAGGCAGGGAGATGGGTGGAGTCCAGTCTGGGGAGGAACTGGCAGATAGAAGCAAAGTGGGTGTTAATGATTTTAGCTGCGTTAGGGATGGTTAGATTATTGGTACAAGGGAACGAGCATGGGCGATTGTTCAGGGCGCAGATCTCCTTGATGCTTCCATATCATTGACTTACATTAGTGTTTTTACGTGCTTCTGTCGTGCTGGGAAAGAATCTTTTCTTTGTCAGTCTAATTTCGTGAATAACTGCATTGCTCAATTACTGATAAAGTACTAGGTTATTTTCTGGATACATTTGGTTACGTTGGTGCATGAGTCATTTGATGCGGGGCGTGATCCAGGGAACATCATAAGTTTGGATCGTAAGGGTCGTCCCCGGGAAGATGTGGTGGTAGGCGGTGGCACAGTGTATATACTGGCGGTGGTAAAGGATAGATGGTAATTTTGCCACTTCATTTCAACATCTTGTTTTGTCCGTGACAGGAGATGAAACCATTTTTTAACTCGATACGCGAAGAACCAGTCCCTACCATACATTCCGTTGCTAGAGTGAATTACGTGAGTGGAATACGTCTTTTCTTAGTTTATTCTTATTATCCCCGGGCGAGATTATTATTCATTATGACAGTGTCTTAAAACGAAAGGATATATGATTGATACATCTTGCCCCGATAATATATAATAGTTTGAAGGACGCAAGAATATAATCTGTGGTGTCCCTCCTGGGCATGGCAGAGCGAGAGGGACAATCTACCACGCACCTGAAGATATGGGTTCCTTAACACCTAATTATTATTTTTTTTTAATTTTGTGTTTTTCTACGACGTACTTAAAGCTCAACTGTTTCTCCACTTTCCAGTCACAATTGCTGTTCGATTCATTCACTGTCCTGACACACTTAAAATTTTTCTACCACTTCCAGTCTTCATTCACCAGCACATCACACTCAGTCAATACCTTTCTCAACAACTGTCAGTTCACTTATGCTCATTTTTAGTGGACATCGCCGCCCAGAGACACTAACATTTTCATAGTTTTGTAACCATGAGATCACATCTAATATGCTTAAAGACAAGGGCGTAGAAATTAAGTTTATGCCTTTTTAATAATTTCTCTATATTTACATGGGTACTTTTGTTGCAGGGGCTATGAAGACACATCTAATCCTGACAGTTCAAAGAGACTCTGGTAAGCTAAGTATAATACAACCGTTGGAAAGTAGCAAGAATATAAACTACGTTATGAGAGAGAAAGGATATCCATCAGTCAGGTTCGTCACTATACATATTTTCCGTGAGTGTCACTTAATCTATATTTCTATCACCTTAACTTGATTCATATTTTTGCCCTGTTTTGGATCATTTCACAAAGGTCAGTGACAAAATCAGATAATGCTACGGTTGGGTATTCTTTTCATAGCACATGCTGGTGACCAGCATCACATTCTGTTGTTAATCTTTTGTTACAACTCGACATTCAATATCGAGAGACGGTAATTTTAGGCCAAATTAGAGTAAATGAGTATAATGTATGTAAGCTACTTGGATATTCTTACAACTGCTGTCCGCTTCAATTTACGTACTGAGACATTTTCATGTTTCGTGTTTCTCGGAAGGAATGACCTGGAACGCAAGGCATGGTGCGGGTTCTTATCCATTTTTCTTTTCTTTAAATTGCTCAGCATGATTCAAACATCAGTTTCCACGCTTTGTCATAGTATCTCTCATTTCTTCGACTCCACCCAGGGTAAAAAAAAATCTTCCAGCAAAAGCATTATCACACTGAGAGTCAAAACAACCATAGCTTTGTTTTCAAGTACATTTAGAAGACCTCGTCGCACACAGACACTGGTATTTTACAAGTTCAGTGTCCATGATATTACACTAATTAATGTGAGTAAAGAGAGTGACGTACATAGTTTATACCCAGTTCTGAAATTTTTGTGTATAACACCGGCCAAGTGGCATAGCGGGTGAGGCGCGGGACTGAAATTATACAGTCCCCAGATGGAATGTCAGACTTGTGATCATCTTTATTTATAAAAATCTAGTGGAATTGGACGATTAAATATACCGCCATATATATTAAATTTTGGGTGCTTTGATGACAGTATCCACGTACATACCAGGACTGGTTCGAAAGCTCACAGTTTAATAATTTATTAATAAAAATCTGGCAGATTTAGACGCTTAAATATACCTTCCGTTCTATAAAATTTTGGTGTCATAGTGGCATATGCTGACCTGTCATTGGCTATCTGGCCATGCGGGTGGGACTCTGCTGACCTGTGACGGTCTACTTTGCTGACAATTGACTAGTGTATCATCTTCCAGGTGGAATTTTGCTGACCTGTGGCTGGTCTGTGACCGTCTGGGTGGAACTTTTTTGAACTGTGGATGGTGTATGACCGTCTGGGTGGAACTCTGCTGATCTGGGACGGTCCACTTTGCTGACTTGTGACTGGTGAATGACCATCTGGGTGAGATTTTGCTGACCTGTGACTGGTCTGTGACCAATACAGTACAAATAAAAAACAAACAGGTACTACAACCATCCAAAAGCTCCAGCCAAACGGCATCTTTCAAGAACCACCATCAGAAATATACCCGTCTGAATCTTGGCTACGCGGAGAGACACGAGTAAACCTAGCCAGACTGAAACGCTCCCAACACCATTTCCTCCTACAATATCAACACCAAATACGCCTCACAAACAATCCACTTTGCCAACATTGCAACGCAGCCCCCACACCACATCACATTTACTCACCACATGCACCACTCCATCACAGGTAAGCAGTCATTCAACATAGCTTCAACAAATAACCTCTGGGAGCGACCGACGAAGTTGCCGATTTATTTTGATCCACTGGGTTCGGAACGAATGGGCTTGGGGCTGCTGCAGCCAACAACAACAACAACTACAACTGTAAAATTCACTCATTGTTCTCCATACCCATTACCATGCGTCACAAACCATCATACCGTATCAGCAAAATCACCTCGTTTTACTCTCCAGGTCATTCACCTTGCAGACTAAGAATGATGAAATTATTCATATTTCCAGGGAAGCATGGCATTGTTTTTTTCACCCAGCACTACTGCCACCCTACCCATCATCCACCAGCATCTCTGCCCGTCCCCGTGACTATGGGCTGAGATGGTGGTGGCCGGTGAGGCAGTGGGTATGATGATCCTGAAGTGGCCTGGAAGAGCTTTAGTGGCCTGAATAGACTAAAATGACTTGATCGGACTGAAATGGTCTAAATAGACTCAAGTGGCCTGAATGGCTCTAAAATTGCCTAGATGAACCTTAGCTGACACATGGATGAGTTTAATTTGACCTGATTAGTTCTAAGTGGGCTTACAATGACTTGAACAATTAATATTAACGTGAATGGACTGGCCTCGACCTGAATGGATGTGGAAGGTGAGAGTAAACTTGCTGTGAAAGGACAGAGACTGACATGACTGGGTTACGTGGACGTGGAGGGCGTTCAAGTTGCCTGGTGAAAATAATACCTTAACAGACGGATGGCTGGGTTGTACAGTACTTATTGCATGGATTGGTGAGATGATTAAGGTTACAAACAAAATGATCCCTTAACACAACTATAGCATGAACAAATTCCAGATAACCAATGTTTTTGTTGAATACAGCAGTGATACTCGCAACTTTACTCAAGACGAATGATTTTTTGTGTTAGGCAAACCTTTGGCACGGCTGGTCAACTAGCAGAGAACCTATTCAGCTTCCTTGGTGCAAAGAATATTGTCACAACTCTGGCCTACATTACTGAAGGCAGTAATTGTGTCAGTACAATTGCAGTAGCGGGTTCGAGACCCGAACCGACCACTGGTTGGGTGCTTTTACCCCAGTCTGTTGGCAGCTAGAAATGAAACAGGGACCTGGATATATAAAGTGACGGTTTCGTGTCGTAGTCTGCAGGAATGTTGGGGTGCTTTCAGTAACGCTGCTCCCAACTTCCTTCCACTTAAACTTATAGTATGACACGCAAGGAATACGTGGAGATAATTATTTCTCACGTTTTCCTGGAGAAAAAAGAATAATAATGTCGATATAATGTCTCGTATATAAAGTAGTATTTGTTGCCAATTACTTTTTTGTGTACAGTCCTTCTGTGTGTTCTCAACTGTCCCACACCCACAATACATATCCCGTGCATGCTGGATTAAGTCTCCCAGAGTGTTCCTTCCCTTAAATTCACTTCCTCACCAGCACAACCCTCTGTCCCTCTCCTGTCATCCGAACCAGAGACAAGCAAATTTGTTTGTCGTAGCGTGGAGTCTTTCTGCCACTGAGGGATCACATTCAAGGTGAAATTGGTCAAACATCTCTTGTTTAATGATCTGTTTGTTTAAATTGTACACTGATATATCTTTGTTATCTACATATTTAAAATACCGACAAAATTTATCTCGCTAAAGTAGTAAAGGAAATAGAAGTGTAATGCAAAATAAAAGACTGAAGAACAGATGCAACAGGGTCTCCGATGCCACCAAGAACACGTATCGCTGTTACCCACAATTACACCTGCTGGGTCCATGTCAGGTATGTGCACGCTCAGCCACTATAATTATGTATAGGCATGCAAGCAAAAAATGAATGAATAAATAAACACATATACAGTACATGCGACAGTCCAAGCATGTATTCAATATGGACGGTGGGTTTTAGCGCCGAAGTGGTGACATGTAGCGGTGTATGGTATGTAGGAGGACTACTGGGCCTTGCAAGCAGGCTGCGAAGCCTATGCCCAGAGTTGCACACACACACACACACACACACACACACACACACACACACACATATATATATATATATATATATATATATATATTATGCCCTGTGGCGGGGGGACACAATCTGGCCGCACTATGGGGTGGTACTACTACTCTGCGGCCAGGTTGTGTTAGGAAGAATTCTGCCACAGTATTCCCTGTGTGTCGTAAAAGGTGACTAAAAGGGACGGGCTGAGGGGACTAGGGACCCCCTCCTCTGTTTTGTTTAGTTCCTAAAAAGAGACGGGCCAGAGAAAGGGATGGTGGATTGAGTAATCCTGGTACCCTGAGAATTGGGTCTATGAATGTGCGTGGATGTAATACGATTGAGGCTAAAAGGGAGGAGATTGGGAGAATATTTGTGAGAAGAAAGTTGGATGTGTTAGCACTGAGTGAAACAAAGATGAAAAGGAAAGGTGAGTGTAAGTTTGGAAATGTGAATGGAAGATTGACAGTGTTGATAGAAGAAGGGCAAGAGAGGGTGTGGCTTTGTTAGTGAGCCCGTAAGTACAGCAGTGTGTGATTTAATGGAAGGAGGTGTCATCGGGACTAATGTGGGTGAAAGCGAAATCTGAACGTGAGTTGTGGGTATTTGTGAGCGCACATGGGGCTGATAGTGAAAGGGATGAAGAAGAGATGGCATCTTTCTGGAATGATGTTGATGAGTGTCTACAGAGCTTTGGAGCGTATGTGAATATGTAAATGATAGGGGATCTGAATGCTAGAGTGGGAAATGTAGCAGATGAAGGTGTAGTTGGTATGCATGGTGTGCCTGGAAGAAATGAAACTGGGGAACGAATGATAGGGGCGTGCACTGAGCGTGAGATGGTGATTGGAAATACCTTGTTTGAGAAGAAAGATGTAAGTATACATGGGTGAGACAGGAGGGTGGAAGGGTTGTTGACAGAGAATTGATGGACTATGTGGTTGTGTCCAGGAATGTAACAGGAAGATTGTCGGATGTGAGAGCTTTGAGAGCGGAGGGTGGAGGTATGTCTGACCACTGCCTGGTGAAGGGAAGGTTGAGAGTAGGTAAGAGATGGGTGAGAGCCAGGAGAATTAGGTGTGGCAGGAAGGTTTTGAAAGTGAGTGAGTTGGATAAAAGAGAGAAAATGACAGAGTATCAGAAGAAACTAAAAGATGAGTGGAACACAGTGAAAGATCAGAAGAATGGCAGTGTGGAGGAGGAATGGCAGTTGTTTAAGAGTGCTGTGGTGGGGCATGTGGAAGAGGTGTGTGGTGTGAGACGAGTGGGTGGTGGTGTAAGGAAGTAAATGGTGGTGCGAGGAAGTAAGTGTGGTTGTGGCTGAGAAGAGACATGCATATGAAGTGTGGCTGCAGATGAAGGATGAGGTGTCATATGTGAGATATAAGGAAAAGAGAAATAGGGCGAGAAGGGCTGTGCGTGATGCTAAAGTGGCAGCAGATGAGAGGTGGAGTAGGCGGCTGACTGAGAATTTTTAACAGAAAGAGAAAATGTTTGTGAAGGAGGTGAAAAGAGTGTGAAAGAGAGAGTCTGGGAAAGAAGAGCGAGTAAGTGCAGAGGATGGAAGGATGTTAACTGAGATGGATGCAGTTAAGAAGTGATGGGCAGAGTATTTTGAAAGATTGTTAAATGTAGAGGAGGACAAGGAGGCTGAGACTGTGGTAGATGGCAGGGTGCAAGGAATAAATTGTTGGGAAAGTTGAATGATTCTTTGATCACGAGGGAGAAGTGCAGGAGGCAGTAAAGGAGATGAAAACAGGAAAAGCTGCAGGTATGGATGGGTGTGCTGTGGAATGCCTGAAAGGTGGTGGAGCGACTATTGTTGACTGGTTAGTAAGATTGTTGAATGTATATTTTGTGCAAGGTATGGTGCCAATTGACTTGGCAAGTGCTTGTGTGGTTCAGTTGTATAAAGGTAAGGGTGGTAAGTATGAATGTACTAGCTTTAGGGGTATAAGTTTGTTGAGTGTTGTAGGTAAGCTGTATGGCAGAGTGTTAATTAAGAGAATTAAAGAAGGTACAGAGGGAGTGATTGGTGATGAGCAGTGTGGCTTTAGGAAAGGTAGGGGATGCGTGGATTAGGTGTTTGCTGTGAGACAGGTGTGAGTAAAGTATTTAGCGAAAGGTAAGGATGTGTTTTGGGCGTTCATGGATTTAGAGAAAGCGTATGATAGAATTGATAGGGAGGCTTTGTGGACTGTTTTGAGATTGTATGGACTTGATTATAGGGCACAAAAAGGAGTGAAAAGTTTTTATGTAAATAGTAGAGCATGTGTAAGAATGGGAAATACTGTGAGTGATTGGTTTCCCATGAGAGTAGGGCTGCGGCAGGGATGTGTGATGTCGCCTTGGTTGTTTGATAAATATATGGATAGTGTTGTATGGGAGGTGAATGACAGAGTGTTAGGTGGAGGCCTGAGTCTGGTGAATGTTGATGGTAGAGAGTGGAATCTGAAGCAGCTGCTGTTTGCAGGTGATACTGCACTGGTGACTGATTCAGAGGAGAGGTTGAGACAGTTGGTAGAGGAGTTTGGTAGGGTATGTGAAAGGAGGAAATTGAAAGTAAATGAGAATAAGAGTAAAGTGATGAAGTGTACGAGGGTGGCAGATGGTAGGAGGATGAATATAGTTTTGAATGGTCAGTTGCTTGAGGAGGTAGAGTGTTTTAAGCATCTGGGGTCACATGTTGCTGTGGATGGAAGAATAGATGCAGAAGTGAAGTTTAGAATGAATGAAGTAGGAATGAAGTAGCTTGGAGGAATGAAAAAAGTGTTTAGGTGTCGTTTGCTTAGAATGGATGTAAAGAGAAGGCTGTATGAGGGTGTTGTGGTACCGACTGCCTTATATGGGGCTGAAACATGGAATATGGGTGTAGCAGAGGGGAAAAGTTTGAATGTAATGGAGATGAGGTGTCTGAGGAGTATGTGTGAAGCGACGCGTATGGATCGAGTGAGACATGATGAAGTGCGATGGAGAACTGGAGTTGTGCGGGAGATGGCTGATCGAGTTTAGCAGAGGGTGTTGCGATGGTTTGTTCACATGGAGAGAATGGATAGTGAGCAATTGGTGAAAAAGATAACTAGATCTGATATGAGAGGTGTAAGGCTGAAAGACCACGAATAGGTTAGATGGACAGTGTGAAGAGAGCATTGGATGTGACAGGGATGTCTGTTGAGCAAGGAAGAGTGGCTGTGCATGACAGAAATGAATGGAGAGAAATTGTGAATGAATAAATGATGATGCAGCCCTGAGGGGATATTCTCCCGCATTATGTCTGATCAGCTGAACAGGTCAGTTGCAAGTAAGGGGATTGGTCCATTATGATGTGGCAGGGGTACAAAGGAGTACAAAGGAAACTAAACAGCAACAGACCTTATGGTCCTTTCGAGGCTGTTTGTTACAGAGTAGACTATGATTACGAGATCTAACTCTACATGCTGAAGGATAAGGATAGTAAAGCAAGAAGGCTCCCCCCGCCTCCAAACCCTTCAGTAAAACTGGCAATAAAAAGTGAGAAAAACCACCATGCAGCATGGAAAAACTGACATGGAAATTTCATAGGAAAGACTGAAAAGGAAAAGCTACATTCTATAATACATTATCTATAAGCTACCAATATGAATAATAATCGAATAAATAAATAACAAATGCATGTCACTATGTACGGGTACGTTGAGTTGACAGGGCATCTGCGGACACAGTATGGAAATTGCACAGTGCACAGTGTGGATATTCAGGGGTGGTGCAGCAGCCTTGCCTGGTGCTATTAAGGTAGGCAGCAGTCAATCAGGCCCCAGCTCCGTTCATTCCACTGAGACTAGGAACTTCCCCATGCGGGACAAGCACACAAGTCACTCACCTCCTGAAGCAGTGACCCCTGGTACATTAAAAAAATCCCGATGATGGCCACGTAACTGACAGGGACCCTCAGTGATCCACAACCCATCACAGGTCGAAAATATGAGTAGTGACCGTTAACTCAGGGCTATCTGTGCATATCCTAGTCTGTGCATATACTACATTTGCATATAATAAATTGATCCAGGCTCTAAAAAACTAAAATAAAATGAAATAGAAAATTATACATACACAAGTGTTTCATTCAGGAGTAAACATATAAAGATGGGGGTTAGATGCCAAATACTTATCCAGGCGACCTTTAAAGGTTTGTACAGTATTACAGTTTACTACATTGGAAGGCAATTTATTCCACATATTTACAACTCTATTGAAGAAGAAATACTTAGCTTCATGCAACTGGAATCGTTTACCAGTTATTTTATGCCCATTGCCTCTACAGGAGTGTAATGCGAGTGATCAACTGTGATGTATTTATCGACAGCCATGTTATCATGTTCTTTGAAAATCTTGAATACTTGAATTAAATCTCCTCATATCCTTCATTTTGTTAGGGTAAAGAGATTCAGGGCTTCTAAACGTTCCTCGTATGGTTTATTTCTCAATCTAGGTATCATCTTTGTCATCCTTCGGTGCACTTTTTCAAGCTTTTCCATATCCTTTTTATAATACGGTGACCAAAACTGAACGCAGTACTCAAAGTGTGGGCGTACTAAGGACTTATACAAAGTGAGGATAATATTACCTGATTTATATTCAAATGCTCTGCCTATGAATCCAATCAATTTATTGGCTTTTTTCACAGCTTCTGTACATTGTTTGCTTGGTTTCAAATCGTTTGTTATTATAATTCTTAAGTCTTTTTCATGGTTTACCCTATCAAGTTGGACATTATTCATGCTATAACTTGCTCTTACATTTTCACTGCCAGTGTATAGCACTTTGCATTTATTAATACTGAAATCCATTTGCCAGACTTGGGCGCAGTTAAACAGTTGATCAAAATTTCTCTGAATTGCCTGTCTTTGCAGTGCTGTATCTTCTGTTACCTATTTTAGTATCATCGGCAAATTTTGAAATCTTACAACACAATCCTTCGTCAATATGATTTACGTATATTAAGAAAAGAATAGGACCTAACGCTGGACCCTGCGGCACTCCACTTGTAACGTTTATCCAGTCTGACTCTTTTCCTTTTATTACAATTCTTTGCTTTCGTCCGGTGAACCAATCTGCTATCCACCTGAGAACACTGCCGCTGAAACCATGTGCCTTTAGCTGGAGTCTTGTGTGTGAAACTTTGTCAAAAGCCTTTTGAAAATCGAGGTAGATCACATCAACAGATTTGGTCTCGTTGTACATGTTCAGTATATCATTGAAAAAGTCCGGCAGATTCTTGAGGAAAGAGCGATTATTACGAAAACCATGTTGCGAATCTTTTATGAGATTGTTTATTTCTAAGTGTTTCACAAACTTGTCTCTGATAATAGTTTCAAGCAATTTGCAAACCACCGATGTTAAAATAATTGGGCGGTAGTTTTCTGGTTGGGCTTTGTTGCCCTTTATGAATATTGGGGTTACGCTAGCAAGCTTCCACTCATGTGGCACCTTACTGCTCTTAAGTGATAAGTTAAAAAGTCAGCTAAAGGCTTTGATATTTCATTCGGTAGTTTCTTCAATACACATGGCGATATTTCGTCCGGTCCTGGTGCTTTATTCTCTTTTAATTTGTGTATTGCAAGCAGTACGTTGCGATCGCTAACTGTAATGTCAGTAATTATGTTGCCCTCTTCTATAGGATTGGGGGAAACAGCAGGAATTGTATGTGTATTTTCTGTTGTAAATACTGACGCAAAGAAAGTATTAAGAATTGTCGCCATCATAGTTTCATCATCAGTGTGCTCTCCGTTATCTGTGATTAAGGGACCGATTAATGGAGTTACTACCTTTTTGTTTCTTATGTAACTGAAAAATTCTTTGGGATTTGATTGATGGAGTTATTACCGTTTTGCTTCTTATGTAACTGAAATATTCTTTGGGATTTGATTTACTGATACTTGCAATATGTGTCTCAAGGTTTTTCTTACTGTGTTTAATAAATTTTTTGACTTTTCGTCGAAGGGCATCGTATTCATTTTTATCACTTTGACTCTTTGTGGTATTGTAATTTTTTATTCAAGATTTTTTGCTTCTAGACAGTAATGTCGGAGTTCCACAAACCAGCTTTGCTGTCGGGCCCTGCTGCGGATGTCACTGATTGCACTGTGCGGTAAGGATCTGTCCCTTCTCTCCTTTGGGGCTAAGAGGTGAATGAATGTGTTTGAGTGGATGAGTAAGTAGGGAGTGTGTCGTCCTGTCTCGGCTACCTCCCTTTCCTTGCGGGAAGCAGTCTATATATATATATATATATATATATATATATATATATATATATATATATATATATATATATATATATATATGAATGGGAAAATTTGGAGTGGGAGAAAGGAACGAAAGAGGAGAAATGTTGGTAAACAATGCAGAAATGTTTAACATGAGAATAATGAACACATTCTTTCACAAAAGAACAGGTAGAAAGTGGACCTGAAGAAGCCCAAATGGAGAAACAAAGAATGAAATCGACTTCATTATAGCAAATAAAAATAACACAATCACCAATGTCACAGTTGTCAACAAAGTAAATATCGGAAGTGACCATAGAATGGTGGGTTGCACAGGAAGATTCAGTTTCAAAAGTGAAAGAAAGATGATTAAAGACAAAAAGATAAGCCCAATAAAAGTCAGCGAAAACAAAGCAGCTTTTCAGTTGGAAATAAGGAACAGATTTCAGGCTCTCAGTAATGCTGAATGTGACATTGATGAGCTGAATGACAGACTAACAAAAGTGCTGAAAGAATCAGCGGAGGTAGTAGGAAAACCTAATACAACCAAAGCCGGGAAGTATTCAGAGAAGACACTTGAGCTTATGAAAAAAAAGAAAGGTAATGAAAGTAAAAACAAAGAAAGATGAAATAGAACGAGCGGAATTAAATAAGCTTATCAACAAAAGACAAAGAGAAGAAAAAAGAAAGAGAAACATGGATCAGATCAAAGAAACCATCAAAAAAGGAAAAAGTCTGAAACAGGTCCGAAATGAAACGGCACTTGGAAAGCAACAAATTACATCACTAAAAGACAAAAACGGTGAAGCCATTAAATGCAGAGATATGATGCTGAAGAGTTGAAGAATTTTACAAAGAACTGTATGCATCAAAGACAGTAGTACCAATAGCTAACTTTCCTGTTGACACAAGTGAAATACTTGAGGTAACACGAGACGAAGTAAATATTTCTCTTAAAGATATGAAAAGAGGGAAGGCTCCGGGAGAAGATGGAATAGTAGGTGATTTACTGTTGGATGCAGGAGCAGAAGTATAAAAATAGGCTTGCTCACTTATTTACCCAATGTATAAAACAGAAGAAAATTCCCAAAACATGGTGTAATGCAATTGTTATTCTGCTTTATAAAATAGGCGACTCAAAAGACCGTAGTAACTATGGACCCATTAGTTTGCTATCAGTCATTTACAAACTTTTCACTAAAGTCCTTACAAACAGAATAGCTACAAATTTGGAGGAAAACCAACCTCGTGAACAGGCAGGATTCCGATGCGGGTACTCGACTACTGACCATCTGCACACAATGAATCAGCTAATTGAGAAAACTGCAGAATATAATAAACCACTGTGCTTAGGTTTTCTTGATTACGAAAAGGCTTTCGACTCAGTGGAGCACATAGCAATTATAAATTCATTGCGAGAACAAGGAGTGAATGAGAACATTGTAAAACTGCTCGAAAACATATATAAAGAGGGAACTGCTACAGTTAAATTACGTAAGGATTCAGAGAAAATTAAGACTGAGAAGGGCGTGCGTCAGGGAGATACAGTTTCACCAAAGTTATTTAGGGCAGGCCTAGAAAGTATTTTCAGAAAGCTAGACTGGGAAAACAAAGGAGTAAACATAGATGGAGAAAAGCTAAACCATTTAAGATTTGCAGATGACATTGTCCTAATCTCAGAAAAAAGCAGAGACATTGCAAGAAATGTTAAATGACCTGAACAGAGAAAGTCTCAAAGTAGGGCTAAAGATGAACCGCAGTAAAACTAATGTTTAATCCTCAAACACCAAAGAGCGTCATAAGAATAAGTGGAGAAATTCTTGAAGAAGTTGAGGAGTACAGTCACCTGGGACAAATACTAAAATTAACGAAAGATAATGATAGCGAAATAAAAAGACGCATTACAATTGGATGGAAAGCTTTCGGTAAACATAGAGACATTATGAAAAATAGCTTGCCAGTTTGTATGAAACGAAAAGTATATAACGAATATATAACTCCAGCTATGACGTATGGTTGTGAGACTTGGAAACTGATAAAATCGATGGAAATTAGATTAATCCGTTCTCAGAGAGCAATGAAAAGGTCAATGTTGGGAATATCTTTAAGAGACAGGAAAAGATCAACTTGGGTGAGACAGCAAACTAAAGTCAAAGATATTATAGAAGTTATAAAAGAACAGAAATGGAGGTGGGCAGGCCATATAGCAAGAATAAAGGATAATCGATGGAGCAAGAGATTGACTGACTGGACACCAAGAGATGGTAAGCGTAGCAGAAGATGGCCAGACAGGAGGTGGAGAGATGAGATAGAGAAATTTGCAGGGAAAACGTGGCAAAGATTGGCTCAGTCAAGGAATTCGTGGAGAAGGTTGGGAGAGGCCTTTGTTCAGCAGTGGACTTGTAATGGCTGATGATGATGATGATGATGATGATATATATATATATATATATATATATATATATATATATATATATATATATATATATATTTAAATATATATATATTGTTACATAGCCTATGATTTCATCATCCTTTGTGTAATTTTAACGCACAGTATGCTGCATGTTTGATCACGAGCGTGTTCTGCCTCAGTCCCCCCCTTCTACCGTTATAGTAGAGTAAGTCGTTCTCTCTGTTGTCCAGAGCGGGACTGTGAACTCTATGTCCCCATGGCTTCATTTGCGCGTCCTCATTACAAGTTGTATCAGGCTCTGCTGGCCCCTATATAATGAGCTCAGTCTCTGCATCATTGCCACTTAGATCAGCTCCTCATTTTGTTCACATCTCTGTCCTCCCCTGTACAGATATTATTATTATTGTGAGTGCTCAAGAAATCTCCAACCATCTAGCAGCTGTGTGTAATTTGAGTATTACTGTTATTGCATTTTTTCTTGTACTGTATAGCATAAGTTTAATTTGTAGGCCTAGTGAAGTTTTTGTAATTAATGTTGGGTTTTATGTCAGTCATTTTTGATAATAGTTTGTATCTGTAATTATTTATCTGGCATTCACTGAGTATTATCTGGTATCTCATTTTATCAGGGCAGACTTAGATAAATTTACTCTTGCTAATTTCGTGTTAATAGAGGCTATTGCAGTTAACCATATATTTAACCTGTTTATTTGCCATTAAATTGTCCTTATGAGTTCTGAATGTTTTGTTGTTAATTTAAGCATTAAACTTTAACTTGTAATTTTACCTAACTCTTTTGTTTTGAACCTGGAACTTTACGGGACAGTAGTGACTCTTCGTATTCTCACTTAAAGTGTACGTTATCTTTCTCTGTTCCGTAACATAAATTTGGCGACCTCATATCAGGATATTCAGGATATTATCATAAGGATATTGTTTGATATTTTGTGACTGTGATATATTCATGATGGCTACTATTTCTACACTTGATGAAGCCAAGGACTTTTTGTCAAATGTGCAAACAGTGTGTGATATAGAAAACAGAACAAAGAATGAACTTAAGCTTGTTGCTCAACAATTGGGAATTGCAGTTCACTCTCATCATTCTAAGGATCAAATTGTTGGCATGATTAATAAAAGCTTGTTTAATGTAACTCCTCCAAATGAGCAAACGCAGATTGAATTAGCTAAGTTACAGCTAGCTCTGCAGGAGGCTCGTGCTAAAGAAGCTGAATTTCAGGCAAATGCTAAGCAGGCGGAATCTCAGGCTCGTATTGAAGAGGCACAGATACAGGCTCAGGCACAAGTTGAACTTGCCAGGATTCAGGCAGACCATGAGTATCGCATGAAACAAGGTGGAACTGGATCATCTAGCTCTGATGATTTTGATGTGGCTAAAAATGTTAAACTTGTCCCTCCTTTTAATGAATCTGATTTAACAAAGTATTTTCAGTTGTTTGAGAGGGTAGCTACAGGTTTTAATTGGCCTAAGGAGTATTGGCCAGTACTCCTTCAAACTGTTCTCACCAGTAAAGCTCAAGTAACTTATGCATCTTTGCCTCAGGATCAATCTGATAATTATGATGTAGTTAAGAGCTTAATTCTTAAGGCCTATGAGCTTGTTCCTGAAGCCTATAGAGTAAAATTTAGGACAACTTACAAGCAAGATAAGCAATCCCATGTTGAGTATGCAAAAATCAAAGAAGATCTGTTAGAGCAGTGGTTAAATTCTAAGAATGTGGATTCTGATTTTGACAAATTTAAGCAGATGATTTTGCTGGAGGACTTCAAAAGGTGTATTTATAAAGATGTAAGCCTATATCTTGATGAGAAAAGAATAGATAATTTGTCTGATGCTGCAGTTTTAGCTGATGAGTATGTTCTCACTCACAAGAGATATTCTAGAGAAAAAGGGAAAGCTGAGAGTAAGTACGTTGCCTCTACTCAGAGTACAGGTAACAGGAAAGAGAATAAGGATGATGTTTCTCAGGAAGTAAATACCAGCTTCACCTCTAGATTTCAGAAAAGTAAATGTACTTATTGTAGTAAGCTTGGTCATACTACGGAGAGATGTTTTAGGAGACAGCGTGATGTGAACAAAAAGGAGTCTTTAAATATTCAGTCAATTGGTCTAGTGTCCACTCTTGAGAGTTCCCAGAATTCTTTACCTGAGTTAACTGAACCTGCTTTGAGGGGTAACTTAAATTCTCATGATGGAGCTCCTCTTTTGAGCAGTAACGTGGGTGACACTCTCAAGAGTTCATGTGCTAATTTCCTGTCTGATGGTTTTGTCAGTCCTCTGGACAGTAATGACAGGAAATCAGTTCAAATATATCGTGATACAGGTGCTTGCCAATCCCTTATGCTGACCAGTGTTCTAGGCTCTAATGTTAATTCCTCTGATGAAACTGTAATCTTACAAGGTGTAGGGAATAATTACTTCTCTGTTCCTCTGTGCAGAGTGAATTTAGAGTCTGGTTTTGTTAATGGTTCTGTTATGGTTGGGTTGGTTGAGACACTCCCAATGTCAGGTGTAACTTTCTTACTTGGAAATGATATTGGTGGAAGTCAAGTGTGTCCAGCTCCTCAGTTGTCTAGTGAGCCAGTGGCTGCGGCCCAGGATTGTGATGTCCCTGATGTGTTCCCTGCATGTGCTGTCACTAGGGCTAAGTCTAAAGTTACTGGTGATTTAGAGGATAATGATGATGATGATGTTATCCTAGCTGACACTTTTCTTGCTAATTTGGACCACTCACCAGATGAGGCAGTACCCCGTAGTGTTGATAATTTGTCTCGTCAAGAGTTGGTTGAGTTGCAGGTTGCTGACCCTGAGTTGAAAGGTCTAGCTAACTCTGCTTACAGTGAAGAAGAGTCAGCCGGTGCTTCTACTTGTTATTATGTAAAGTCAGGAGTACTTATGAGGAAGTGGAGACCCCCAACAGCATCAGCCGACTGTGAATGGGAGGTTGTACATCAAGTTGTCATCCCTCGTGTTTGTAGGCAGGATATCATTCGAGTGGCTCATGATTCCAGTTTGGCAGGACACCTTGGAGTGAGGAAGACTGTGGCACGCATTTTGAAACACTTCTACTGGCCAGGTATCTTCAGGGATGTTTCCAGGTATTGTAAGTCTTGTCACACCTGTCAAGTTGTGGGAAAGTGTAATCAGACCGAAAAGGTTGCACCTCTAGTTCCCATTCCTCCTTTTGAGGCGCCTTTCACCCGTGTGTTGGTGGATATTGTGGGCCCTCTTCCTAAGACTTCTTCAGGATTTTCTTATGTGTTGACCATGATTGATATGGCTATTCGTTATCCTGAAGCCATTCCACTTAGAAACATCTCAGCAAAGAACGTGGTTAAGGAAATGCTAGGGTTCTTCACAAAGTTTGGTCTGCCCAAGGAGGTACAGTCAGACCGAGGAAGTAATTTCATGTCAAATGTTTTCAAGCAGTCTCTGAAAGAGTTGGGCATCTCCCAGATCACGTCTTCAGCTTACCATCCCCAGACCCAAGGAGCGTTGGAGAGATATCATCAAACACTCAAATCGATGCTCAAGAAATACTGTTTGGAACATCAGAAAGACTGGGATAAAGGTCTTCCATTCGTTGTGTTTGCTGCAAGAGAATCTCCAAATGAATCACTGGGCTTCTCACCTTTTGAACTACTGTTTGGCCATGAAGTAAGAGGACCCCTTAAGCTACTCAAGGAATGCTGGCTGTCGGAGGAAGATGACGTCAACCTGCTGGAGTATGTGATGAATTTCAAAGAACGGCTGTCCACTGCTTTACAGCTGGCGAGAGAGAATTTAGGAGCTGCTCAGGAGAAGATGAAGACTTGGTATGATAAGAAGTCCAGGTTACGCCACTTTCAGCCAGGAGATCAGGTTTTGATTCTGCTACCAGTTCATGGGCAACCTCTTCAAGCCAAGTTTAGTGGCCCTTATTTCGTGGAGAAGAAACTCAGTGATGTCAGCTATGTCATCGCCACACCAGATCGTAGAAAGAGCAAGCAACTATGTCACATCAACATGCTAAAGTTATATCACAGGCGGGACGAAAATAATCCAGTCTGCACTGTAGCTGTTCCACCCGAGTCTACAAGTGAAGTTCTCCCATGCAGTATGAGCCTGAGTGATAGTTTGGGGAAGAATCCTGATATCATGAATGATCTCCAGACTAAGCTTTCTCATCTACCTCCTAAGGAAAGGCAGGAGTTTTCGGCATTACTGCAGGAGTACCCGCAAGTGTTCCGTGCCACTCCAGGAAGAACCACTGTGTTGATGCATGATGTCGATGTTGGAGACGCGAAGCCAATTAAATTGCCTCCTTACCATGTGAACCCAGTGAAAGTTCCTCTCATCCAGAAGGAGCTTGGCTACCTGTTGGACCACAAGATGATTGAGCCCTGTCAGAGCGTGTGGAGTTCTCCTGTCACTCTAGTCCCTAAGCCAGGTGGGTCACAGAGGCTTTGCATCGACTACAGACGTGTTAATCAGATAACTAAAACAAACACTTACCCTCTCCCTCGTGTGGAAGATTGCATAGACAAGATCGGAAAGGCTAGGTGCATGAGTGGGTTTGATTTGTTAAAGGGATACTGGCAAGTACCTATGACTGAACGTGCTAGGGAGATCTCATGTTTTGTGAAATTAGGAGGGACTTTTGCATGTTCTGTAATGCCATGTACAGATTGTTTTAGAGTAATAAGAAATTTCCTTTGTAAATTTCTTTTTCTTTGTGGGGAGGTGTTACATAGCCTATGATTTCATCATCCTTTGTGTAATTTTAACGCACAGTATGCTGCATGTTTGATCACGAGCGTGTTCTGCCTCAGTCCCCCCCTTCTACCGTTATAGTAGAGTAAGTCGTTCTCTCTGTTGTCCAGAGCGGGACTGTGAACTCTATGTCCCCATGGCTTCATTTGCGCGTCCTCATTACAAGTTGTATCAGGCTCTGCTGGCCCCTATATAATGAGCTCAGTCTCTGCATCATTGCCACTTAGATCTGCTCCTCATTTTGTTCACATCTCTGTCCTCCCCTGTACAGATATTATTATTATTGTGAGTGCTCAAGAAATCTCCAACCATCTAGCAGCTGTGTGTAATTTGAGTATTACTGTTATTGCATTTTTTCTTGTACTGTATAGCATAAGTTTAATTTGTAGGCCTAGTGAAGTTTTTGTAATTAATGTTGGGTTTTATGTCAGTCATTTTTGATAATAGTTTGTATCTGTAATTATTTATCTGGCATTCACTGAGTATTATCTGGTATCTCATTTTATCAGGGCAGACTTAGATAAATTTACTCTTGCTAATTTCGTGTTAATAGAGGCTATTGCAGTTAACCATATATTTAACCTGTTTATTTGCCATTACATTGTCCTTATGAGTTCTGAATGTTTTGTTGTTAATTTAAGCATTAAACTTTAACTTGTAATTTTACCTAACTCTTTTGTTTTGAACCTGGAACTTTACGGGACAGTAGTGACTCTTCGTATTCTCACTTAAAGTGTACGTTATCTTTCTCTGTTCCGTAACAATATATATATATATATATATATATATATATATATATATATATATATATATTTTTTATGTGTCTGACTCTGGGCATAGGCTTCACAGCCTGCTCTCGAGGCCCAGTAGTCCTCCTACATACCATACACCTCTACATATATATATATATATATATATATATATATATATATATATATATATATATATATATATATAAACAGAACCAAGGAGGGAAAAACAAATAAATAAATAAGAATAGATAGATTGATTGATATGATAATTGGGAAAGCAGCTGGGGATGATGAGGTATATGCACAATGATCGTGAACCATTCACTTAGATGCTCATTTACCCTTACATATGCCTCACTACCATCATAAAATCTCTTGACGGCATCTAACAACTTACCATCTACACCGTACATGCGCAAAACCTTCCAAAATCCTTCTTTGTTGTATGCTTTTTCCAGATCCATAAATGCCATAAACACCTTAAAGTCTTTCTCATAAGCCTTCTCCACTATCTGCCTTACTTCAAATATTTGATCCACACATTCTCTGCCACTGCTAAAGCCGCCCTGTTCATCACTCACTAGGACTTCAGATTTCTCTCTTACTTTCCCTATATTAATTCTTCCATATACCTTCCCTCCAACACTCAATAAACTTATGCCACGATAATACTTGCGATCACTTCGATCACAGTTATCTTTGTACAGAGGTACAATCACAGCCATTTTCCACTCTGCTGACACAGTTTCACTTATCCATGCCATCTTACATTCTGTATCTCCAACAACCACTTCATTCCGCTCTCTCCACCTCATTTAACCATCTCTGCATACACTTCATCATCCTCAGCTGCTTTCCCAATTATCATATCTATCAATCTATCTATTCTTATTTATTTATTTGTTTTTCCCTCCTTGGTTCTGTTTATATATATATATATATATATATATATATATATATATATATATATATATATATATATATATATATATATAGATAGATAGATAGATAATATATATATATATATAGATAGATAGATAGATAGATAGATAGATTATATATATATATATATATATATATATATATATATTTATATATATATATATATATATATATATATATATATATATATATATATATCCATTGCCAGACACCTCAATCCCGTTTGGGGTGGCCACAAACAAATCGCCTCCAAGTCACCATGTCCCCCGCCATTTCACTGCCCTGCTCCCAACTCACACACCCCTCTCTTATATACCTCTCCACCTCATCCCTCCATCTCACCTTCGGCCTCCCCCTCCCTCTTCCCCCCTCCACCTCACTCACATACACTCTCTTCGTCAGTCTTTCACCCTCCATCCTCTCCACATGGCCAAACCACCTCAGTGTGTTCATCATAACGCTTCCTATCACATCCACATCAACACCACAACTCTCCTTTATATCCTCATTCGTCATCCTGTCTCTCCACGTGATTCCACAGGCTCCTCTTAAATAACTCATTTCCACTGCTCTCACTCTTGACTCGTGTCCTTCCAACAATGTCCAAGCTTCACTTCCGTACGTTAGAGTTGGTATCACAATACTGTCATGTAGTAACTTTCTCACTTCCATGCTCACTTCCCTGTTTCTTATCACTGCTTTCAAAGAACCAGCAACCTTTCTTCCCTGCTGTACCCTTTCAAGCACTTCACCCTCCAAACCTCCATCCTTACTCATCACACTACCCAAGTACTTAAACGTACTCACATTTTCCAATTCCTCACCACCCAACCTCGCTGTTCATTCACTATCTTCACCTCTCTCAGAGACCATCACTTTACTCTTCCCTACATTCACCTTTAGATTCCGTTTCTTACACACTAACCCAAACTCATCCACCAAGCCTTGCAGCTCCCCTTCGTCTTCACTCAACACCACAGTATCATCTGCAAACAACAGTACAGGGAGTTTCCAAACACTATCCTTTCTCACCAGGGCCACTCCAACATCCACTACCCTACCATGTACCTCTTTTATTACCCCATCCATGTACAGATTGAACAACCATGGAGACATGACACATCCCTGTTTCAAACCAGCTTTCAAAGAGAAAAATTCACTTAGTTCACCATCCACACGCACTGCAGCCTTCGCACCATCGTACATACTCTTCACAGCATTCAACAACTTCCCATCTACTCCATATATTCTTAACACTTTCCACAATCCTTGTCTATCCACCCTGTCATATGCTTTCTCCAAATCCATGAAAGCCGCATACAACTTCTTTCCCTTCTCTAGAAACTTTTCCACTAAAGATCTAAGAATGAATATCTGATATACACAACCTCTTCCCTTCCTAAAGCCTCCCTGTTCTTCTCCAACTAATGTCTCTGTTCTTTCTCTAACTCTTTCTATAAGTATCCTACCATACACTTTTCCTATTATACTAAGAAGACAAATATCCCTATGATTACCACACACTACTTTTTCCCCTTTTCCTTTGTACAAGGGAATAATTATACCTGACTTCCAATCCTCCGGGACTCTACCTTCCTCCCAGGCCAATCTGCACATCTTCCACATCCATTCTACTACTATCTCTCCCTCATGCTTCAGCATTTCACCACACACTCCATCAATTCCTGGGGCTTTCCCCAAATTTAACTTTCTTCATTGCTTCCACAACTTCTATCGTACTGATTTCTTCCTGTCTTCTCACCTCCCTCCTTCTCCCAGCCATTCCCCAGCCACTTATACTCGCATTACTTCCATCCTCTACGTTCAACAATTCCTTAAAGTGTTCTCTCCATCTGCTCACTTTTTCTCCCTTCTCCACTAGTAATCTACCATTTTTATCTTTCACTCCCCTGCTAACTTCACTTCCACCCTGTCTTACTCTTTTCACGTCTCTCCAGAACATTTTCTTACAGTCCCTCCACTTTACACTCAAATTCCTTCCAAATTCCTCATCCACTCTCTTCTTACTCTGTCTTACTAATCTTTTCACCTCTCTCTTTCTTTCTACATATAACTCTCTCTTCCGCCTCTCAACTTCTTCCACGCCCCTATTTCCCATCCATTCATTGTATGCTTTCTTCTTTTGTGCCACAGCCTGTTTCACCTCTTCAGTCCACCACGCTGTTCCTTGCACCCTCCTCCGTCTTCTCTTCCTTCCACACACCACATCACATGCTGCACATATTTCTTCTGTAAATATCTTACTCACACCTTCCACGTCTCCCATCTGCTCCAATTCATATTTGCCCAATCGTTCCTCCACTTCTCTCTTATACTCTGCCTTTTTCTCATGCTCTTGTAACCTTTCCACTCTCCTTGCAACTACTCCTTCCTCTCGTCTTTCCCTTCTTCTATTCCTCCATCTTTCTTGCATTCTAATTCTGGCCCCCACCAAGTAGTGGTCAGAAAGTCCACTCCCCCAGCCTCTATACACTCTTGCATCCTTTACACATCTTCGCATCCTTTCATCCACACACACATAATCAATCATTGCCTTCCTTTCATTCAGTTCACCACCCACCCTTCTCATCACTCGCCATGTATACCTGTGGATCATTTTATGCCTGAAGAGGGTATTGGCTATCACCAACCCCCTCCCAGCACAAATGTCCACTAACGCACTCCCATTCTCATCTATCTCAGCAGGCACACCCCACTCACCATCTATTCCATCCACCTTCACATTCCCAACTTTACCATTCATATCACCGATCAAAAACACTTTCTCATTCCTTCCAAACTTTTCCATGCACACTTCTACTGTACATTTGTCCAGAACTCTTCTCTCACGCTTCTAGCACGATCTTGCGTTGGTGCATACACACACACAGTCGCCCACATTTGTATGCCAACTTTTAACTTTACCCACACAATCCTTGACCCAACTGTTCCATACTGTCTTATGCTCCTCTTCCATCCTTTACTCACAACTATATACACAACTATATACACACACATATATATATATATATATATATATATATATATATATATATATATATATATATATATATATATATATATATATATATATATATATATATATATATACATACATATATATATATACATACATATATATATATATATATATATATATATATATATATATATATATATATATATATATATATATATCGTCATCGTCACCAGCCGTTGAGGTCCACTGCAGGACCGGCCTATCCCTACAGAAACAGGGACGATACGGCCAATGTATCACTACCCAGTGGCTTAGGCTGTCAGGTAGAGACTGTAAGGTAAGAAGTGCTTGTGAGTGTAACTGTAATATTGGAGTGGCTTTGGATGTGTGTGTAGTCTATGAAGCAAGTGTAATCGGCCCGCCTTAAGCCGACTGGGTGCAAGCATACTAGTATGCGACACTGGTTCAACTACAGCACCCTTTACGTCCGCCAAAGCGGTCAGTGGCTCAGTGAATGCTTACCAAAGTTTTTACAACTCTGGCGGGAGGCGAACCCGCGTCCACCAGCGTGCAAGACGCACACTCTACCACAGGGGCTCTCTCTCTCTCTCTCTCTCTATCTATCTATCTATCTATCTATCTATCTATCTATATATATATATATATATATTTATATATAATCAAAATTGTTGTATGATGCAGTGCTACTTGCTAATACCGGACGGAAATTGGTCGAATAGTGAGAGTTATGCTGCTGTCTGTAAGCGTCGTGCCTTGAGAGTAAATGTAGAAAAGAGTAAATTGATGGTAATCGAGAGAGAAGTGACTCCCAGTGTGATGTTACAGTGAATGGAGAAAGACTGGAATTGGTGAGAGAGTTCAAATTCCTGGGTACAGTGACAGAAAAGAGAGGAAAATGTGCAAAAGAAATGGAAAGTAGAGTGACACAAGGCAGAAGGTAGCTGGTGCTATGATGGCCTTGATGAGAATCAGACGAATGTTGCAGCTGCACGAGGCTTACATGACGAAGTGCTAGTGCCAACTTTAACGTATGAGTGTGAGACTATGGTGTGGCATGAAAATGAAGTCAAGAGTGAGAGCAGTGGATATGGGAATGTATGTGGAGTACAGAGAGTGGTTAGGATACGAAATAATGTGATTCGTGAAAGATGCGGAATGAGGAAGTCTGTGGACACCAGAATCGAAGAGAGTATACTGAGATGGTATGGTCATGTGGAGCGAATGGAAAACAATAGAGTGGGGAAATAAAGGTATATCTGAGCGAATTTGAAGGAGGGAGGAGGCGAGGTAGGCCAAGAAGAAGATGGAGGGATATGGTGGAAAAGAGGTATGGAAGTCTGTGAGTTAGGGGACTAACAAGAGATCGTGTTAGCTGGATGAATGCTGTGAGAAGAAGTGCATGATCAGGGACCTGGCACCCCTCTTTAACGTGACAGCGTTCGGACTGACTCTGTCGGATACGTTGATGTGAAGCTACAGAATGTGGTGGCGTATCAGATAGAGCCAGGATTCCGTAGGCTTGAATGATGAGTGAATGGAAGCGTGGCCCATTGGATTGGGTAAACTTGGGCTGTTTGGACGTTGCTACTCCTCACCCTGCCCTAGGGTGAGAAAGAAGGTCCAGATGACGATGATTTTATATATATATATATAGTTAAGAAAAAGGTCTAAGAGACAATATGCATATATTCCTTTAACCCAGTATCCCGTTATTCAAGTATGTTCTTGCTATTTGATTACGATTTTATTCAGCTGAGTAGTTACTTCAAACTGCAGGAGTTAGATACAGGCTCCATTATCTCGTTCATTACAGAAGTGCTCTGCCAGACTTTAAACATTCAAAAAAAAAAAAAAAAAAAAAAAAAAAGGAATAACAGTGACGTCATCGTTGTACAAGCGGTCAACCTCTCCTGCTGACACTTAATATTTAATAACAGCTACTGTGCTTCCTGGTGATTTTTAATTTTCTTACGTGTGACCCACCGTAGTGAAGGGGGGAAGTACGCAAGACCTAAATACGTTATAACCTCTGGTGATAAACTTTCGCACAAAACGACAACTACAATAAAAATCCAGACAACGTGTCACTGCGGTGCGTCCACCAGCATTTTATTCGGTCTAAGTGTGCGTCCACACTTGACCCTGAGTATAGGCTGGCAACATGTTAAACAAGCCACTCACGAACAAACTGTCAATAAGCCAACAACACGAGTGTCCAGCACATGTTGGCAACATTGGCTGCCAGCATGTTGGTAGCAACCATGTGGACGAGATTTCGTGTTGACAACAGAGAAGCTGGGTGAGCAAACACACAGAGCTACTATAGGGAAGAGGATATAGTGGTCGCGTGAGCAGACTTTACTTTTGATAGAACTGTACTAGTCACATCCCGTATTATGAGACCCCAAGAATGAAGAATACAAAAACAAGTAAAGAAGGTTGACGCTTGGAGGACAGTTGCAACTGCAATGGGCATAGAAAGAGCAGATGTGGGGAGGAAGATGAAGACCCTGACCGCTCAGTTATGTAGGGAGGTCAAGAAGATGAAGGAAAGGAAATCGTGTGATGGTGCGGACGACGTGTGTACAAAAGCTCGTGGTTTGCATTGGAGAGCCAACCTTCTGTAACAGAAACTCGAAATCTGCCGTTGACATCCTCACGAATTTGTAGGTCGTCCTAGTAGTCCGTTGTTGCGCTAAACAGAAACCGATGTCATCTCTAATGCCATGGAAGACACCCTCCTCTCCTGGCCCATTTTTTTGCTGTCGCAGAGAAGGTCGCATCCAGAATCGGTGACGGGGCCGTGCCAGATGTGTTCCGACACACAATATTACAACGGCAGCTGCAGCCAATACAGTATCCTCACTGGGCGACGACATACTGGTCACTCAACTGCCTCGTGTGGACACACTCATTACTTCACCGCTCTCTCCATGCCACTGCAGTCGTAACTGTCCTCCAGGCGTCAACCTTCTTTACTTGTGTTTGTGTTCTTCGTGCTGGGGGTCCCATATTACGGGATGTGACTAGTACAATTCTGTCAAAAGCAGAGTCTGCTCACAAGACCACTCTATTCTCTTTCCTGCAGTACCGCTATGTGTGCGCTCATCCAGCGTCTCTGCTGTCAACACGAAATCTCGTCCATACGTTTGCTACCAACATGCTGGTAGTCAGTGTTACGAACACGTGCTGGACACTCGTGTGGTTGGCTTGATGACAGTTTGTTCGTGAGTGGCTTGATTAACATGTTGCCAACTTATACTCAAGGGCAAGTGTGGACGCACACTTAGACAGACCCACCAGTAAGGCTAATAAACAGGCTGGATTCTGCATGATTTTCCTCTTTCTTTCCTTTTTTTCTGTTTCCTTGTTACTGCTTTGTTTGTGGTATTATCCCTTCAGTCCGATTACGTAGTTTTTTCTTTTCCTCCTTGCCACCACCAGACGGTTTTCTTGACCTTTGGACATGTCTCTAATAGTGAAGGGTAAATGGCTGCTTTAGATAATCTCTTCCTGCTAGAAAAATATCTCAAGCTGAGCAAAATTATCTGAAAATAAAGTAAAAAATACGTCACCGGAATGAGGTGGTCAACCCTTTTATTTTAATGACGCTTTTCTCTTCCACTTGACGATTTTTTCTAACGTGGGAAGGATGTTTATGAGAGTTCCTTTACTTTAACTTCACCAAGCTATTCCTTCTTCAACTTATGCCACGTACCTCAGTGGCAGAAACAGACAATGCTACGGCGGTATATCATTTCCATAACACTTCGTGACTAGCATCGATTTATATGGTAGTCTCTTACTGCAACTCAGTATTCAATAGGGAGTGGTGGCAATTTCACGTTGTTTTAGAGTTAACAGAACATAGTGATGATAATAATGAAGGCCATACCTAACCATTCCAATTCGAAAAGTCTCCTTAAAGCTAAATATAATTATATGGAGCCACAAACAACGAAATTTACTTCCTCGAGCTGATAAAGGAAAAAAAGAGTTGTTTCAGACAAAAACATAGTGAACTACAGTATGCTGCTCTTATATAGTTTATTCTTTGTACGGCCACGATTTATTATTCAGTACAGAAGAGATCGTTGGTGGGAGAAGGGGAGAGGCATGTAAAACCTACCCCCTGGTCGACCAGTGACCCCCCCACGAGTGAATAATTTCCATCCAATACTCACTATGCACCAGTATCTGTTGGGGTGGGAAAAACAGCCGTGTTAGACGGACCCACTCGGTTCCAGGCCGGGAAGCACATTTTTTTTATTATTTTTTTTTATTAACGATGCTGACTCATTGAATTGGATGCCTCCCCCCTTTTTTTTTTAGTTTAATCTTACTACCAACAGTCGATTTTATATTACTTGAGATGAGCCTCTGTATGTGGAAGTACTGATGAAGACTGCATTACATCGAACCCGTTCAACAGGTGAACGTCTACTGAAATATCTAATAGTAGGAAAGGGTTCATCTTGACGTGAAACCAGTGTACCGCAGGTAACTGACCACTTCATCAGGTCGCTGATAGAGGGTATGTTGAGGTGTATGAGGTCTGTCAGTGTGTTGTGATGTGGGGGCTACACTGCGGTGTGGGTGTAATGTGTTGAGACAGTGAGGTGTATGAGGTTACTGTGTTGTGGTATGGGAGGCTACACTAAGGTGTGGGAGTAGCGGATTGCTTTCTGGTCTCTTTTCACATAGTTTTCTCTTCCATTTACCTTTATTTGATACTCTCTTCCCTTTCTGCTTTTATTTTGTCAATTATCTTTCAGCCTCGTCCCTCCCTCTACCCTTCCCTTATCGTCTTTTCTCTCAATCTCTCCCCTCTCCCTCCCTCCCCTCCCTCTCCCTCTCATTCTCCCTCTCCCTCTCCCCCTCCCTCCTTCTCCACTTTGATATGGAGATACTTTTTTTTTTTCATTTTCTTGCAACCACCAAATGATTATATTCATGCTAGGGAGAATTGCAGGGGGCCTTCGAGTTAATTCCACCATATCTCGCCCCTCTCATTTGAGGAATCTCTCCTAACCTGAATACAATCATCAAGTGACTGCACGAGAAAAAATCTAAAATACATCGTCACTGGGGTGAACGGGCTAATGGAAGCTACCTTTAAACTCTCAACTTTTAACACGATCTGGCAAGTGTGATAATATCGTCTGGAGATAGTCAAAATCTATTAAAAAATATATAAATCAAAAGAGAGGGGTTAAACCGTCAAGAACATAGCCTCCTATCCCTGGAATGTGTTTCTAGTTGACACCGGAGACTTCGTAACTCCTCTTCCTTCAGCGATTCATTCTGCATAGTACACCACAATATCCTTTAATGTTATTGATGCATACTATACTGATATTAAAATGACGTAAAAAGAGAATGATGATATGCAATATGCAACATATATTACTATGAGAGAGGTGATACAGAGCCCCACATGCCACGTACTGTAGAATACAGGCGTTTAGCAACCTCTCCTTCCCAGCTCCAATATCCCGACCCCTGAACTTTCCCACGCAGCAACAATCTTACAGGCCTCAGGAAAATCAATGGCTGTGTTATGGCTTCTCGATGACTACGGAGAAAGTAAAAGAGGGAGTGAAGTGAGAGAAGACGAGAGTAAAGAGGAGTGAAAAATCAAATGAAAACCTGAGAGTGAAGGGCGGATAGAAACGCAAAAGTGAAGAACAGAGACAAGGGAGTGGAACATTATTGAGGGGAACAAGGGAAGGAGAATGGTGGTATGAGGATTTCCTTAGAGAACAAAGCCACAGTTCTGCATAGTCAAGTATTCTGGGCCCCTTCGTCCATTCTCCGCAGTACCGGTATACAGGCAGAACAAATTATACAATAAAACACGTGGAAATGAACACGGAGTTAATGAAGGAGACTCTATATTTACATTGGGTTAACGAGTTGTGATGTAGGTTTTGGGTCTGCCATTCAGCCATGCACCTGTTCTACAAGCAGCATTCTTTACCTTCTCTCCCAGAGCAGAAAATTTCTTACATCAGCCCTTCCACGATCTCCTGCTTGTCATCTGACAATTAATTTTTCTTCTTCCCTTTGCAATAGTATGTAAAAGAGCAAGAGAAAGTCTCCTCTTCACACTACTTTTTTTTTATATATATATCTTTGTAGCGTAGATTCTTACAGGGTGATGGAAATGTCATTATGCGCAGAAGAAGCAGTCACACATCACTCGGCAACACTTTTACATTGCCACATCGCATGTAAGGAAACGGATGTTTGTTGCTTAGTCGTCATGACTCAGATGCTGCCAGAATGTCATGAATTGGCAGTGGCCGGCTGCTTCTTGCCATATCTGCTAAGGAGACTGCTTTATGTGTACAAAGCATAGTCATGACACTGGGTAACACACACAAAGGAAACTCTCTTATCTTTTCCTAGAAAGATTGTATGAGAGACAGAGATCGACTAGACTCCGGGGGTGTAACATAACTCTCTCCCAGTAAAACATCCAGTGTTAATACGGACTCTTTAACGGTAACCTGAAATCCTGGTGGTACCATCTACAGGCCTACATCTCACATTCACACTGACACATTGTTGCTTCACATTGATCAGAAAACTTCCAGCTTTCCGAATAAATAGGCAAGGATAGTTGATTAAGACGGCAGAGATTTATGCCTATTGACTTCAGTCATTAAGACAGTTGATTATAGAATAGTCACAATTTGCTCACAGTAGCAGTTAACGTTATATGTAGATTTTGCTGGGTGAACAGAGACCGAAGGGGGAAACGAACTGTGCCCAGTTGAAAAACTGAATGATGAAGCAGAGGACGTAGAGTTATTTAATATCGATTATACGTAGGGTCATTAACTTTCAGTCTTTTACGAGAATACACTCAACGTTCAAACTTACATCCAGGTACCCGACTGTACAGCAGGGTCGGCAGGGGCAAGAGGGAAACAAACTTTGTTCCCGAGATTGACTAGCTCGAGAGACAGCAGAAATGAGAATAAACAAACTATTCCAGATACTAAAAAGGAAGATAGTGTGATGTGCGTCGCGTGTCTGACTGAGGCGAGATGGTGGACCATATCCTGCGTCTGAGTGAATTACGTGTCACTCGCTATCCAAGTCTTGACGTCTTCAAGATTAGGTTTTTGAGATATCATGAATTACAGCCGAAAATCCCAGAACTGCACTCCAGTTTAGGAAAATTCATTTAATGATTTACTTCATTTCTGTAGCCCCGAACAAATGAAACTAGATTCCAACTCGGCTGATTATTACACCCACGCATGCTAGGCGACTGCGCGCGCGTGCGTGTGCAAACAATTATTATTCAAGTTATGGACTGCGGTCTCGTTGGCTTCGGAGCTTTGTAACACTGTACTGTACTATCACGATCCAAAGTTTCTTTACCCCCCCTGAGTGGAGGAAGGTCGAAGCCAAGGTTAAAGAAATGACGGGCCACCGAACACAGGCCAGTTCATGATGGAGGGGTTCACTAACCTGAAGCTTAGGGTAATAAGAATCACCCGGATGAAACACACGAGCCTATTTATGAATCACGGTATCATGAACCATTATTAGTCTTGTATACGGGCAGTGTCCGATCATCTGGTCTTGCTGCAACCTTGGCTTCGACCTTTTTCCACTCAGGGGGGTAAAGAAACTTTGGATCGTGATAGTATCTTCGGTGATTTACTCCGTCTGTTACGTTTTAATATCCTTTTAGTTGGTATTACTGAAAAGTACGTCAATTATATAGATGTAGGTGAAATTAAAGGAAAGTATTAACGTGTAAGCTGTAAATTAAAATCGCTGGGAAAAAAACCCCGATACGAGCTCTCCTTTGCCAGCTAGAATGCGGCGCATTATCTATTCCATGTAGGCTGCTTCACGATGCCATGAGTATATGGATGAAGGTTTGTTGATGTGAAGGAGTTATCGTTCACAAACACAGACACAGACACACACACACACACACACACACACACACACACACACACACACACACACACACACACACACACACACACACTCTCTCTCTCTCTCTCTCTCTCTCTCTCTCTCTCTCTCTCTCTCTCTCGCAGATGTTATAGTACGTGAGATTTTCGGATTTTTGCCAGCCAGATGCTTAGCGCACTGCCTTCAACCTACAAGTTAATTGTCATAAAGCTTATAAGATCCCAGCCTCATCTTGAGTTTATCTCCTTAACTCTGTGTAAAAATGGTCAAAACTGTCCTTCGTTGGGCAGAACAGAGCTATTACACGAACAACAACATGAACTGTATGTAAACTAGTCGCATTCCTATCCCAAGATGGTTGGCAATGACGACGTTTTCATTGTTGCTATAGCCAGCCGATTTTATTCGGCTTAGACCATACCTCTTACATTATTTACGGAAATGCAAACATTTTCTTTTAACCAGGTAAACACGGCAACCCTTCCTTATTTTAAGTTTGTTACCACTAGAATATTTTCAGCAACTGAAGGGATATCTCGTAGTTAAAAGTTGTGAATCACAAAACTACCAGTCTTATTACAACAGTCCCATTCCTTTCTCACCAATCATACTTTCAAGAAAGCTGCAATAATTAGCTAGGGAATTAACCCAGTATTTAGTTTCAGCGTCAGTAATCAATTACCATTCAAAAGAAAAATCAATAAACCAGTAGACGTGTAGGTAATGCCACTGGATGTGAGTCAAATGAGTGTAACTGTCTCATTCCCTGTACTACCTAACTGTCCTGCAACTAACTTTGTATTACTACTGTCGTTATAACTGTTGACAACAACACCCGGAAACTGAGGGATAAAGCTGTGTCTCAGTTTGCCCTTTTTTGACTTTCTAGAAACTTGTCTGTCCCATCCAATCCCAGCTAATCACCGATATTATCTTCCCACACTGTTTTCTGTCTGGATCTTCGCCTCACTCCCTCTCTGGGTTGCCACTAATTATTTATGCAGAAAAAAAATAGAAAACTAGTAGCTAGCAAAACTGTGATATGCTGTAAGAAAATGGGGAAAAGAATGATTTCCTCTCTTTCTTTTAATCATTAATTCAAAACAAAAATACACTGTAATTCCCTATCATACGTAACTAGAAGTCTTTTTGCAGAAAAAACAAGAAATATGAGAAGTCTCTGCCCTTTCTTTCTCTTTCCTTCAAAATGGGTAGATGGGCGTTGAATGAGGAGCGGCATTGGAGATGGGAGCAGATTTCTAATAAAATGTTCAATGTGTGTGTGTGTGTGTGTGTGTGTGTGTGTGTGTGTGTGTGTGTGTGTGTGTGTGTGTGTGTGTGTGTGTGTGTGTGTGTGTGTGCGTGAGAGAGAGAGAGTTGGGGGGGAGCTTTATGGGGGCCAGAATATGGGCAGAGTGTATGAAGACATTTCTTTTTTCACTTCGATCACGCTGGCTTCAGACATTTTTATTCAGATTAGGAGCGACTTTTACAACTGAAAGGGTCAGACGGATCTCTCATTAACCCCTTCACTACGAGAGGTCTGTCCTATGTTGTATAAAACTGTCCCAAAGCAGCAAGAATGAGGTGGCAAAAGTATGTCATCGGACTGCAAATGTGAAGCGTGGATAGTGGTGGGAGGTGCGTCAGGAGAGGATTAATACATCCTATAAAGATCCCTTGTATATTTTTACCATATAGGAGTGGTGAAAGTTTATTTGTTATGGACTCCAAATGGAATAACGTCAACAATAAAAAACAGTAACGATAACAGCAAGGAATACCATTAAACCTGAGGAAAATCACTATCCCATGAATGCGACGATTTATTTTCATGGCATATATTCTTGCCACATGACAAATTCCACCTAAGACGGACGTTTACAAGTGGAGCAGTTACTTTCTTCAGCCCAAAGCCATTTCTATTTCATCCTTGCTACCTTTTTTTTTTTTTCCATGTTTACTTTTTTTTTTTTTCCATGTTTAGAGTCGACAAACTGAACTAGCGGGGTTATATACAGCCTTTATTAGCCCATGTACTACTAGACGACTTTGCTATGTTAAATACAGTCATCCAGAGGTTGTGTAATTAAGAAGAAAAAAATGTCATCGCAGTAAAAGGGTTAATAACGACTTCAACGTATCTTAGTCCTCCAGTCTGAAATGCTTCTATAATGCGTAATAAAATTATCCAGTGGCGGCATTATAACATATAATGTGCATCATCCCAGTGAAGCGCTTCACTAATTTTTTTTGTACTACAGCAATTCTGAACTTGGTACCCAGGAAAGCGCTTCACTAATTTTTGTATACTACAGTAATTCTGAATTTGAATAAAACAAGATTGTTTTATCATACTCAGCGCATTTTAAGACTAACTTTATCTCTGACTACTTAATATTAGTAAAGTCACTGACATTAGTACTTATTTAAAAAAAAAAAAAACTAACTTCTTAACAAGAAGCATTTGATAAAATAAGTATCGTAGAATGTATGCAACAAACAGTAAATAGCTCTTATGGACGAGGATCGTTATCTTTATGAGATGACTTTGCTGAATCATATTTATGATCCTTGTGAGTAATTTTTAAAGCGTTTTTGGAAAACACAACTAAAAACATACGAGGTGCAACCCGTTCCCTAAATCTGACTAAAGAAGGGAAAAATTATTACGTTAAGTCCTAATCACTACCGTCTCCTTCAAAGTAGTATCCTTGTGCGTGCAGATATCGATCCCAGGGCTTCTTCCACGATCAGAACGCGTTCAGGAAGTCACTGAGCATCAGCTTGGTCAGGACCCTTCGCGATTTTCTCCTGGATCTCTTCAGTGGTGTCAAATCTTAGTCCTTGCACTTGGATTATCATTTTGGAAAGAGGAAAAAATGACACGGGGCAAAATCTGGTGAATACTGGGGGTGGGGGACAACAGGCATGTTTCTTAATGCAAAATACTGTTGAACAACAAGGGCTGTGTGCGCGGATGTATTGTCATGAGGAACCCATTTGTTTGTGCGCCACTTGTCTGAACGTTTTCGCCTCACGTCGCCAGTATTCCATACGACAGACTAACAATGTCGGGAACATCGTGAATTGTCTTCCTGCGGTCTTCGATGATGGTTGCACGAACTTTGGCCACATTGTCAGGAGGTAAACTGGTGGAAAGGTGACGGGTACATCTGTTGATATTCGTCCATTTTTAAAATGCTTAAACCAGTTGTACGTTTGTGTAACCCACAAAGCATTGTCACCAAATGCTTTTTTAAGCATTTTATGAGCTTCTGCCTCGGTCTTCCGGAGTTTTACACAAAACTTGATGCACACACATTGCTCTTTCACATCCTCCATTTTTTAAATCACAAAATTTGCAAACTAACCCAAACACAACGATAAACACACACACACACACACACACACACACACACACACACACACACACACACACACACACACACACACACACACATGCAGCAAATGCATCCACCCTGCCAATGCCAGTTGATACAGTAACAAACTAGAAAGAACTCAAAAAACTTATTTCTCCATCAATGCCATTGCCATTAAAAAGGATCCAGATCCGGATCCGTTGGGATGTTGTGTGGAATACATAGTATCCGGATCCGCCCCAAAATTTGATTAATTGTTCCTTGACCCATGGCCCACTCTTCCACAACATTGTATTGAATTTCATTGAGAATTTTTGGCGATATTGTGCAGGATATATAGGATCCGGATCCGGATCCGCCTCAAAATCTTGACAATTCTTTCTTGGCCCATGGCCCACCCTTCCACCAAGTTTCATCGAAATTCATTGAGAACTTCTGGAAATATCATCTGGACAAACAGTCAAACATAGATGAATACGTAACCCACCAACTTCGTTGGCGGAGGTAACAAAGGGTGTGTGCACTGCCACCTAGCATCCACACACCGTACGACAAGCGGTTTCCATCCCGCTTTCAGATTTCGGAAACTTTGGGTAGAACCTCTTATGTCGTAATAAGCATGTAGCATCGACTTTCTCCTTTTCCATTAATTTTAAGTCATCCGTTGATGGAGAGAGAGAGAGAGAGAGAGAGAGAGAGAGAGAGAGAGAGCAATTACCTTGGACATCAGTTTTCAGAACCAGGGAAGCTATGGATCTGGGTGGATTAATGGACAGGCCAGCCGTCCATCAGGGGGAAGGCAGGCCACAAAAACAGTCTCACCTGAATACGGTAATGCCCACACTCCCTACCCATTTCAGCCTTGTCATACAGTCTCTATCTTGCCTCCATTCTATCTTTATCTCACTTTCTTCCTCCTTTTTGTTTTTAATTCTCTTATTTGATGTTCCTTTCTCTTCTATTTTCTGAAATAGAGTCTTCTTCATGATTTCATTCTCCTTTCAATCCTTTTCCCTTCATCTTTGCTATCCAAACTCCTTTGCTACAACATATCACCTTTTTTTCTATTGATCTCATATCTACGCAACAGAAAGATTAAAGTAAAGGTAGATGATGAACATTCTATAAATTTTAGTCTTGGCTCCAACCCAGTTCCTCATTCATATTAATGATCTCTTGTCTGTCATCAATAATCTTATTCACCCATATGCAGATGACTCAACGCTTCACAGTTCCTTCACACTTACTTATTGATAAAGTTTTATATCTTCAACTCCCAACTTAGCAAGTTATCTCCATAAACGAAAACTTATTTAAGACCACTGAATAAGGACAGAATAACATTATTTCATTTAATGTAAGGAAAACCAAATATATCCAGTTTACTAACAGACAGATGTTACATGATTCCTATATTACATCCAGTGCAGCCAATATTCCAATTACCTGATTCCTATATTACCTTCAGTTCCACCAATATCTCTGTCTCTAAAAGTATTGTAATTCTCGGTGTTTCACTTACCAGTACCCTCAGCTGGACCTCTCACGTTGGATTAATTATTCTTACAGTTTTCAGAATAAAACGATAACAATAATTATCCCACTTGTTACAAATGAACTACCACTCCTACAAATAAGACGGAATATCGCCTTCCTTGCATTATTTTACAGATTCTTTTATGACAAATGCTTATACGAGGTTGCATCCATTGTGCCACCTCTCGACGCCTTTCCCCGTGATACACTGGCATCTGGTAGCGCTCATGACTTGTCTGCCACACTGCCATATTACAAAACTTCTGCCTATCAGACTTCCTTTATTTCCCGAACTGCATCTCTTTAGAACTCACTTCCTCAGCTTAGTTTCTCTCCATACTTCAACTTAAAACGGTTAAAGTCCAACTTTACAGATTTTCTTTTTTTAACGAATGGAAGACATCTGTAATCTGGTGTATTGATTTTTTAAATTTTTTCCTTACTCTGTTCATCGTCTGTTGAAAATAATGCAGCTACACTATTGTCTCTGTCAGTTGCAACTACAGTGTTGTGTAAAGCTGTTGCAAGTTCAGTTCTTTCTTCCTTCAGCTGTAGCTAGAGTATTGTGTCAACCATCAGTACTGCTCCTGCAGACTGTAACTACAGATGTCTTAACAGACACCTGCGGAATCGATTCGCCCAGTCATCTGAGCTACAGTTCTGTTCATCCAACTTGTTATTTGGCAGTCAAAAAATTCTTTTACACCAACTGTGGCTGTAATAGTTTCAACTAATTGCAGCTACAGTGTGGTTTATCCACCACTTGCAGCATTATTTCTCAAACCAACAACTGAAGCCCCAGTAACATCTTAACCTTGTGCTACAGCTACAGCATTACTTTAACTAACAGCAGCTACAGCTACTGTTAGTTAACAAGAGGTATAGCCGTTTTCAGGAGGTGGTGCAGGGAGAGGGGAAACTGAGGGACGTTTGTGCATAAGAGAAGGTCCTTCACCCTGGTGCATCGCTATCACGCAGGATGGCATCTTTTTCTAGCCCTACGGACTTCGACTTATCGGATTAATCACCAGTCGTGTAAGTATAAGCAACCGGATGCTAGACGCTGATGCATCTCAGAACGTCATGAGTCAGGCTGAGGACAGCAAGCCCATTGAAATTCTGCTGGAGTAACAGTTTTAGCTGTAAACAGCGTAGGGGTGACACTGAGTAACACACACCAAGGGAAATCTCTACGTGTGCCGTGAAAAGATTGTATGAGAAGTTAGAAATCAACAACACTCTGTACGTGTTACATCTAAGCTCCTCAGTAAAGCATCCAGTGAGGAAGAAGGAGTTTTCAGTGATGTCATGATTTAGCATATCCTGTACCATCTTGTCATTATTTTCACGTATGCCATGGGGTAATCTGTATGCCAAAAAATAAATTGGTTGAGTACCGGGAATCAATTCGCTATTATGCTTAATCATAACTGTCTTGCCCATAGGTTCACCAAGTAAGGCCACATCCCTATTGGTTTGCAAAAGATTTATGAACTATACTGAGGGAAGTCGCCCAGATCAACATTATTTGAGAGGTGCGATCAGCTGAAAGAGTTGTAGCAGAATCCGTAGAGTTTTCAATGGTATATACACCAAGTGGAGGTTTGAGTCTGGTGAATGCTGATGATAGAAAGTGGAATCTGAATTAGCTACTGTTTGCGGATGATACAGCATTGGTGGCTGATTCGGAGGAGAGGTTGAGACAGTTGGTAGAGGAGTTTGGAAGGGTGTGTGAAAGGAGGAAATTAAGAGTAAATGAGAATAAGAGTGAAGTGATGAACTGTACCAGGGTGGCAGATGGTAGGAGGATGAATATAGTTTTGAATGGTGAGTTGCTTCAGGAAGTAGAGTGTTTTAAGTATTTAGGGTCACATGTTGCTGTGGATGGAGATGTAGAGGTGAAGTTTAGAATGAATGAAGTAGTAAAGGTGCTGGGAGGAATGAAAAAAAGTGTTTAGATGTCGTTTGCTTAGAACAGATGGAAAGAGAAGGCTGTATGAAGGTGAAGTGGTACCGACTGCGTTATATGGGGCTGAAATATGGAATATGGGTGTAGCAGAGAGGAAAAGTTTGAATGTAATGGAGATGAGGTGTCTGAGGAGTATGTGTTGGGTGACGCGTATGGATCGAGTGAGAAACGATGAAGTGCAAAGGAGAACTGGAGTTACGCGGGAAATGGCTGATTGAGTTGTGCAGTATGTTGCGATGGTTTGGGCATATGGAGAGAATTGATGATGAGCAATTGGTGAAAAAGATAACTGGATTGAATGTGAGAGGTGTGAGGCTGAGAGGAAGGCCACGAATAGGATGGTTGGACAGTGTGAAGTGAGCGTTGGATGCGAGAGGCATGTCTGTTGAGCAAGGAAGAGTGGCTGTACATGATAGGAATGACTGGAGAAAAATTGTGAATGAATAAATGGTGACGCAGCCCTGAGGGGATATTCTCCTGTATTTGGTCTGATCAACTGATCAGATCAGGTGTGGGTAAGGGGATGGGTCCATCATGATGTGGCAGGAGTAAACCAGCTCTGCTGTCGGGCCCAGCTGCTGATGTCACTGATTACGCTGTACAGTTGACCCTCGTGCTGTGTGATGCGGTGAGAATCTGTCCCTTCTCCCCTTGGGGCTAAGACACAAAGAAATGTGTGTGTTTGGATGAGTGAATTGGGAGTGTGCCGTCCTGTTTCGGCTGCCTCCCTTTCTTTGGGGGAAGCAGCCTAGGTATATAGATAGATCCTTAGCAGTTACAGGGAATGGTATATCCTGGCACATCTCTACGGCCGATAGGTATACGAGGAAATCGCCAGTCTTTTAAATTTTAGTGGAGCATTTGTTACATTGACTAAGTAAAGAAAACACAAATATCCTCTAACATGCAACACAATGCTAACTCGTATGATAAACCATTCACAAAACACGTTTCGGGTAATGGTAATGCATTCACTCCTTTAGGACCTACAACACGGACAGAGTCTTTCGTGAGTTCGTGCAGCAACAAAAGTGTGACCATTTTGTCACTACTCATTTCATCTCTGCGTGTTGCAAAATGTCATTCAAACTATCTGAGGTAGTTAAATGAGAAGTATATGAGTCAACCATTATGTCACTGTTAGAGAGGGTGTCGTGAGATACTAATAAGTGATCCTTATTGCTCTCTACTGGTGGTGGTGGCGTTAAAATAGACTGTTTGATCGAATTTACCTGTGAAGGGACAGGGTGCGGGCAACTCATTCGTGATACATAATGTCCTTGTTCTTTAATACTACCACAGGCAGGTATCTGCTCAATAGAATGTTGAGCCATGGTGTCTGTACCAACTGAAACACCATAAGAATACCGGAGTTTGTTTGTGTCATAAAACTCAGCTGTGATTGGTTTTATTAATTCATCAAGTGATATCTCAAGAGTTACCGTGCCCTTCACATAAAATTCTGAGCCGTCAAAACCACAGAGATGAATTTCAAGCAGCTCAAGGATCCAAACCAGATTGATCCATCCTTTAATACTGTTTCGGGATGACTCCGATATTAAGTTTACCATAGACCCAGAGTCCATAAAAAATGATGTAGGGACTCCTTAACCTTTACCTAAGATAACTATACCTAAGCAAGTCAGAGGGCCAATTTGGCGAATGAGGATCTCAGAATTTTGTGTCATTATGGAGAATTCTGTTGGATCTGGTGCATGTTTTCCACCTACTGTGTTTTGGCAAGGGCACAGCATTCGCTAGTGGAATGATAATGGCTTTTACGTTAAGATCAGTACTTATTCCTGAGTGATCGTGAAAGTGAGCTACCATCACTTCTGTGTCATCGTTCATCTCCTTTTTTCTAACAGCAGTTTGTTTCACGATGATCTGTTCTTTTACAGTACCAACAAACTGTCTTCGTCTAGCTTAAAGATCTGGGTCTATTATAAAAGAAACTGCTTTGTGACGCAAGTCTTGCGTGTGACACGGCTGGTAAATATGGTGTGACGTTTTGTTTGCTGGGTGAAAGTGAGACGTGTACTTGACCTTGTGACTGCAAGGACTGTGGTGCTGAGCTACTGACTGGGCGAATGGTGCGTAGCCTACCGTTTGAGGAGGTATGATACCTAGTTTCTCTTCTATCTGTACAGCTAACATGGTTATGTCATCCTTTGGAGAAAACTGGATCTCAAATGCCGTATCGAATTCATCATTACTAAGGCGAATGAATCTGAGATACTCAAATAACGTTGTTACATTCTTGGATGGTAGGGTGTTTTTGCCTGTATTACCAATTTCCGTCCACGGACTGTTTCGTAATGCCTCTGAAATTTCTGTTTCGGTTGCTGCTGACACCGCTGCCGCTTCTTACAGAGTATTTTGTTAAGAAGGGATGAATTTATCCAGCTTCATACTTTGCAGTAATCTGTTAACGCTCAACAAGGATCCTGCTTTCGTGTGATTACATAAAAATTCTACGAATCTGCAACAACATTTATCAAAGGAGTAGACTGTAGTACCAGTCGAGCAGGGCAGTACTCCCAAGGTGGATGGAAAGCTAATGACAGGGAGAGCTGGAGCTCCCGTTTCATCAGCCCTCGGGACTAGTTCCCGACCATACCACTTTGCTGGACTTTTTCAGTGTCTCAGTAACACAGAGAGTAGGCCAGCATGCTCTCCAATACAAGTTTCTCTAACTATCAACACCAAACTACATGCACAGTACACACTACACTTCCTTTTCCAAAATTCAAAAAAGTAACATGGCTGCGAAATACATAGCCTCAGAGTCCCCAGGGGGGTGACCATAAATGCCCCCATCTTCCGCCCCTCTCACGGTGACGACTCGAGCTGCGCCTGGAACCACTATCTGACTCACTTCTTCTTCATTTCTGCAACATTCGTGACCTTTCTTCCAACATTCGCTCTGTTGAGCACCACCTCTCCTCCTCTAAACCTCACCTTCTTTTCCTAACTGAGACTCAGCTGTCTGAGGCAACTGACAGCAAACCCTTTTCTGTATCCTCCTACTTTCTCTATACTCATTTCAAAGCCAAAGGTGGTTGTTGTGTACATATACACAACGACTTATCTTGCTCTCGTGTTCCTGAACTCAATTCTTCTGAATTCTGTACACTCTGGCTTCGGCTTTCCTGTCGTTCTCTGACTAAATATATCTGAGCTGTTTACTTATTTCCTAATTCTACTGACTATAAAAAATTATTCAACTATCTTACTTCTACGATGGAACACATTCTATCCATTTCTTCTTTCTCTGAAATCTCCATTCTAGGAGATTTCAATGTTCACCACCACCTTTGGCTCTCCTCTTCTTTCACTGATCCACCTGGTGAACAAGCCTACACCTTTTCTATCCTTAATGACCTAAACCAGCTTGTACAGCACCCTACTCGTATCACTGACTGTCTTGGAGAGAGCTCCAACATACTCGACCTCTTCCTTACAACTAATCCTTCTGCTTACACTGTTAATCTTTTCTCTCTGTTGGGCTCCTCCGATCACAACCTTATCACCTTAACCTGTCCTATCACTCCAGTACAGCCTGCGGACCCTAAAAAAAAACGTCGTCTGTGGCACTTTGGAGCTGCAGATTGGAAGGCCCTCAGGCAGTACTTCTTTCATTTTCCCTGGAATGAGTATTGCTTCCATGGTTGGGAGCCATCTGAGTGTGCCTTGTGCATTACGGAGGTTATTCTCTCGGGCATGGAAGCATGCATTCCTTTCTCCTATCCTTTGACTAATGCAAGAAAGTCTTGGTTTAATCATGCTTGTTCTAATGCTGTCCACAACAAGGAGAGGGCCTATAAAAGGTACTGGAGCCAACCCACCCCTGAATCACATCTTTTATACGTTTCTGCCCGGAATCATGCTAAGTCTGTTCTTTGCTCTGCTAAAAATAATTTCATCCATACTATATGCTCTCAACTCTCCAAGTCGAATTCTTCCCGCTCCTTCTGGCACCTTGCCAAAAGGTAAAACCTTTCTGACAACTTGACCTCATCATCCTTCCCTCCTCTTTTCTACTCTGATGGCTCTGTAGCTATTTCTTCTACTGATAAAGCAGATCTCTTCACTCAGACTTTCTCCTCCAATTCCACCTTAATGATTCCATTGCTGTTCCTCCATCACTTCTCCCCTCTGACTTCCTCATGGCTGATATTAAAATTTCTTCAACTGATGTATTTTCTGCCATCACAGGCCTCAGCCTCAATACTAATAAAGCATATGGGCCTGATGGAGTCCCTCCTGTTGTTCTCAGGAACTGTGCTTCTGTGCTTAGGTAAACTCTTTCACATTTGTCTATCAACTTGTACCTTTCCTTCCTGATGGAAGTTTGCTCTCATTCAGCCAGTCCCAAAGAAGGGTGACCATTCCCAGCCCTCTAACTATCGTCCAATTGCTTTAACGTCTTGCATCTCAAAAGTTTTCGAGTCAATTCTTAATGGAAAATTTTAAAGCATCTTTCCTATCACAACCTTTCTGATCGTCAGTAAGGGTTCCGTCAGGGACACTTCACAGGTGATCTTCTCATCTACATTTCAGACTCCTGGTCATCCTCCTTTCGGGACTTTGGCGAAGCTTTGCCATTGCACTTGACACCTCAAAGGCTTTCGATCGAGTCCAGCATAAATCTTTAATTTACAAATTGCCCCCTTACAGTTTCTATCCTTCTGTCTGTGCCTTCATCTCTAGCTTCCTTTCTGGTCGTTCTATAGCTACTGTTGTAGACGGCCATCGTTTTTCTCCTAGATCTATCAATAGTGGTGTTCCTCAGAGCTCTGTCCTATCACCAACTCTCTTCCTTTTATTCATCAATGACCTTCTAAGCTGTACATCTAACCCTATCCACTCATACGTGGATGACTCCACCCTTCACCTTTCCATTTGGTTCCCGCAACATCCTTCTCAGCAGTTACTTCAACAAACAAGGGAAGAGGCTATGGCACACCTAATGTCTGACTTGGCTCGTATCTCTGACTGGGGTAAAAATAATCTTGTTTTTAATGCATCAAAGACTCAGTTCTTACACCTATCAACCCGATAAAATCTTCCACAGGTATACCCACTAATGTTTAATAATATTCAGCTTCATCCTGCATCATCCTTGAACATGCTTGGGGTTTCATTTACTCGTAACTTATCTTGGGAAGATCATATTACATCTGTTGTAAAATCTGCATCCAAGAGATTAGGTGTGCTAAGCCGACTTCATTCCTTTTTTACCCCTGCACAATTGTTGACTCTATACACGGGTTTTATCCGCCCCTACGTGGAGTACAACTCTCATGTGTGGGGAGGCTCCCCACATACAGCTCTTCTCAATAGGGTGGAGTCAAAGGCTTTTCATCTCATTAACTCTGCTCCTCTTACTGACTCTCTTCAACCTGTCACTTTGCCGCACTGTTGCATCTTTATCTCTTTTCTATCGCTACTTCAATGGTCACTGCTCCTCTGAACTGTCTTCATGCATTCCTCCATCTGTACGACGGGCGTGTAGCACCCGTCTAGCAACAAAACCTCATCACTTTTCTGTCCAACACTCTAATGCAAGAGTTAACCGTTACTCCCAGTCCTTCCTTTATGCAACAGGCCAAGTCTGGAACTGTCTCCCTCTGTCTGTATTTCCTGCTTCCTCTGATCTCAGTCTTTCAAACTCAGTGTGTCCAGGCATCTCGAAATGATCGGATCTTGAATTTGGCTCTCTCTTGTATTTTGTTTTTCTCTCATGGAAGGAACAGTTACTGTGGGCTCGTGGCCTTTGGTTCCTTCTTCCTCGCATGACAAAAAAAAAAAAAAAAAAAAAAGGATGTAAACTCTGCAACGTTTAGTGACTCGACTCGTGAGGATCCATCATCTAATCGGCTCCGAAGATATGCGATTTTAACACTGTCTGTTGCGAGTGTTTGTAAATGCAGACGGAACATCACAAATGAAATCATACATGCTATTTGCGGGAATCAATCCAGTAAATTTGGGACGAGGTACATCTTCCAAAATAATTGTTTTGGGGGGAAGGAGGGGTTGCCATATTTTAAAAATGTAGTAGAAGGTAACTGAGATATTTTTGATGAATTGTGGTATGATACTCGGCTGATTGAACTGTTTCTCGCGAATAAGTCTTTCCGTTTCTCAAACAAGTAAGACTGTCGTGTTAGGTAGGTAGTTTTATTTTATTTCTTCTTCGGAAGTATGTATATCATCTTCAGACAAATTAATTTTCTTAAGGAAATGTTATTAAAATTGAACTGGAGAGAAAAAAGTACAAGGGAAATATATATGAGTGAATATAAGTGAAGATTTGTTTTACCTGCGGCGATAGCCAGCTGGTCGATGAGTGGCTAACGTTCTTCTTTTGCGTCTGGCGGATTTAACTGTTATAAGGAGGCCTTTGGAGACATAAAAGAGATACCATATTAGGTAACTTGACATGGAGAATCAAACTCTGCCATCAGCTGACACCCGAGGTGGCACCATCTAGCCACAACTTATTGAGGCATAAAAGTGGTTCCATATTGGGTTATTTTACATAAAGAATCCATTTTTGTTGTCAGTTGCCAGCTGTGGAAACTATTTTCCCCAGAGCAAAGTATCTTATGTCAGTGGTAGCCATTTGCACCCTTTTTCTCTTTTTAATAGTTGTCGCTGTTGAAAGCAGAGTAAAATATCAGAGAGCATTTATTACTAATTCGTTTTTTTTTTTTTGGTTACCCAGAAAATTAGGTATAGTTTCCGGTTAATAATTCTTATTATTAATTAATTAAATGCTACTGCGTTTAACCTTTATGGACAACTATATTGTAAATATGTGTATCAATATTTAAGATTTTTCCACTATCTATATACGAATGCGTGGTAAGATGACGTGGAAAACGGAGAAAAGTCTAGCATAAATTATCCTGACATAGATAAAGTAAATATTTGGCTTTAGTTTTATTTAAAATTAAGATTATATTGTTAAGTTGGATTTTCCTTGTAGATTTTAGGAGGTAATTCATTGTATTGTAATTAAATAATATTTATCATCTCTGAATCCTTTGAGGGGAGAGCGAGTCACCATTTTTCATTCTGTTCCTAAAGCTCCTTCAAGGTGCACATTGTAAATAGCTGCACCAAGGATGCTTGGAAAGACCCAGGCAATCCGACCGAGACCTCAAACCCATCGTCATCTGTTATTCCGACTCTATCTAGCTAAGTAACCTTTATGATTTGGCCAAATTGGGGGCATTAGTTAGGATATAAAGAGAAAATTATGGGTGAATTAGAGTGTTAAATATACCCAGATTTTCTAAGAGACACCTATTATTTAAATTTAAAATTTGTTGTTGTTAGAATAATACTCGTAAGATAAGAGAGTTAAAAAATTTCTGACATTTTGTTGTCCAGAGTGAGGATTGACAGATGTGTGCCGAGGCTTTAGAAGAGTTCAAGGTTGGATTCGTGGATTTGACTCTGCATGGTGGAATGTCAGATGCGGGAATGCGTGTGTACCGAGCTCCGAGCGGAAAGTTGGTTCTCTTTTGAGTGATGAGCGGCTGTGTGCTGTGTTGGATTCGTGGGACAGAAACCGTACCATCCTTTCCCTGGGAGTCCAATGAACTATTAATCAACCAACCACTTCTCAGCTCAGGGCAATTTAGTTGCTTCTTTAGAATTATGACTGCAGGGACAGAGATATACCCCAAGTGGTTTTAACAACCCAAGGAATAAGTTCCAAAGATAAACTCATCCTTAGAATCATCAAAATTTAATGATAAATTGCTTCTGAGCTTAGGTAAATTTGTTGTTCATTTAGAAATACGATTGTGGGGACAAAGATATAAACTAAATGGTTTTAAGAACCCAGGTAATAAGTTTAAAATAAAACCTTCCCCACAATCATCAAAATTAAATGTGCAAATATAGGGATTTAACAAGTGAAGGGTCCCTCGCACCTGCTCCTACGGAGGGCTCTCGCGTTTATGTGCTGTTTTAGTGTAATGTTGTCACTTGGATTTTTTGCAGCTAACCAATTGATTGTTATTTGCAGCTTCGGGAATGGAACCCAAGTTGTCCGAACGCAAGTCTGAAATACTTCAGTTGTACCTGTGGGCAAAAAATTCTACGGAGATCCTATGCCGGGCGCCAGGATCTGCATTTTTTTTGGTAAGTATAGTAAAAGTTTTTCAATCGTGATGGGACCAAGTTTTTTCACATCAGCGAATATTTTGCGATTTCTGTGCCAATTTTGGTGCGATTTGAATGTGTAGTATGGCTGCACAAAATACACACACACACACACACACACACACACACACGGCTAGTGCTATGGTATATTAGATGTGTAAATAAGGTAATCAGCCAAAATGTCCATTTCCTTGTTAAAGAAGTTAACAAGTGGTAAGGTAGGATGGGTAACAAGAGCTATAAACGATTGTAAGGAAGTATTAGAGGAAATATCATTGTCAAAGGAGAAATTAAGTAGTCCTTTGAATATATTAAAAGACAGATGGACTAAGTACAGTAAGAAGAAAGTTATATTAACCTACAAGCAGCTATTCTATAGGAAGATAAAGATCTGTTGGAATCAGGGAATACCAAATATTAAAATAACTTAGAGGGATATACAGCAATCGTAAAGTTGCTTGAAATGAAATTGGCTAATTCTGCCGCAGAAACTCGAGTTGTGAAAATCAAGAGGTCACACTACCAGAAATTATGCTTCCACTGTTTGATGGGGAGCAAAATTGGAGGTACTTTTGGGATAAATTTAAATATTTAGTCCATGACAGAACAGACCTTTCCAATGTTAGTAAACTCTCCTATCTGTTAGGACAGGTCAAGGGCACTCCTTACTAGTTGATAAGTAAGTTACCTGTTGAAGAAAATAATTATGAGGCGGCTTTGACAATCCTTAGACAGAAAGTATGAAGATAGGGAGCATGTCATTACCCAGTTACTGAAGACTCTAACTGAATAACCCTTACCTAAACATGATTTTGATTCTTTGCAAAGCTTTCGGATTGCAGTGAGGTGTAATTTACAAGTTTTAGCTATTTACGAAGATGTATAAGCAGCAGATTGGGTGCTTTCTACTGTCGAATTGTATCCTTAAATTTAGTACCTAAAACCAAGGGTGCCTTGTATGGTAGGTACCAAAAGGATCATTTCTCCCGTGAGGAGATAGGAGGGCTTAATGCAACTCTGTAAACATTAGCAAGGAACAGTAAGGGTAGCTGAAAGTAAACAGAAGGTTGATTTGAGGGGGGGAAAAAAAGCACTAACCAACTGGCTGTGGCACCTATGTCAGGCGCTCTGAAGCCTGTAAAAAAAAAAAAAAAAAAGTTGGCACTTTTCTTAGCCCATAAAATCTAAGGAGAAAGTACTGGAGACAAAGAATGGACAAGCTGATGATAATAAAGAGGTAAAAACTTCCATGGTAAAGGACAGGAAAGTTTGTATATTTTGTGGTGAACAACATTCCACTGTATTTTGTCAGAGTTATCCTGAAATGTCTCTAGAATAATGAGGCAGAATGAGTTGGGGTGCTGTATAATTCGTACGAATTCAGGACACACATCCACGGACTGTAAAGGTAAATTAAACCACTGTTTCAAATGCAAAAGGGATAACCATCAGAGTGCTTTGTTTCCGAAGGTGGTCAAGCATGAGGTTCCTAAACCTGCTAGTGTCAGTATGACGTCACGAAAGCAAATACTTTAGTAACAATGTCAGCTGCAGTTCCAGTTGCAGATGTGAACGTAATGATAGAAAATAGAAAAATATCAGCATGCACTATTATTGATACGGGTGCACAGGAAACCTTCATTTCTGCAGATATTGTAGAGAAATTTAAGTTACCCGTTATAGGCAAAGTAAATCTAGCCATGACAAGGTTTTTAACTACAATGGAAGTACAATCCTTTGATTTAGTTAGACCTTTAACACAGCTGGCAGATATAAATGCTGTGTAACAGCAGCCGTACTGGAAAAGATGGAAACAAGTACATTATCGACGGACTGAAGGAAACCTCTGATCACCTATAGAGCCTAGGGATAAAGTTGGCTAAACAAAATGTGAACTCAGATACTGTGGATCCCATAAAAATGATTACTGGGTCAGATTACTGTGGAAGATTCCGACATAGGACTTTCAAGAATAAGGTACAGTTGTTCAAGAGTCCAGGAGGCAGCCTTATTATGGGCCAACTGCCTTATACAAAGCAAGACAGAAGAGAGGCCAAATTGGTAGAATCAGTCTTTGTTACCCCCACACAGTCATTGATGGTAGCTAGAATTGGTGCAGAATTAGAACCTACCTAAATAAATGACTTATTGGATGAAAAAATTGAACCTGTACACAAATTGTGGGACTTGGATACCGCGGGAATACATCCTGAAGAACTAACTCCTGATGAGTAAATAACTATGGATATGTATGATCAGTCTGTGGAATTTAAAGGTGGACAGTATTGGACTGGCTTACCATGGAAGCAAAACCATTCAGAGTTACCAACAAATTACCAGGCAGCATAGACTCAGTTTAATTCTCTTCTAAGAAAGTTGAGAGACTACCCAGAACATCTAACAACATATGATAATATTATAAAGGATCATTTGAAGAATAAATTTATGGAAAAGGTAGAATCCCCTATTAATCAGAAAGATGGACATTATTTACCACGTCATATTGTAAGCAAGAATTCAGTAATAACTCCCATAAGGATATTTTTTTTTTTTTTTTTTTTTTTTTTTTAGTAGTGAAGATTCCAAAGGATTAGCTAGCTTGAACTATTGCCTATGCTGTGGACATACACTAACAGAGAAGTTGGTGATCATGTTACTAAGATTTAGAGAGAAACTTTATGATTATACAGCAAACATTAGTAAGGTTTCTCTCGGAATACGATGGAGAGAAGAGGATATGAAATTTACAAAATTCCTCTGGCCCTCAAAATGATGATAGTCCTTTGAAAACTTATTGTTTCTGATCGGTGCTCTTTGGCTCTTGTGCTTGTACTTTCCTACTATGCAACACTTTGAAGCATCATTTTGAAAAGGCCAAATGCCAAGAAATAGGGCAGGCCTTTTATATGGATAACTTAGAAGGTGTTGCTGATACAAAGACGGAAGCATTGAAGGCTTATGGAGTAGCCAATTCCGAATGTGGGAAGGCCAATTTGCCGTTATAGAGCTGGAATACGAATCTGCCACTATTAAGGAATAGAATATAAGAGGACTATCCTAATATTGACATTCCCCAAACTCAGAATGTGTTGGGTCTTAACTGAGATACAACTGCTGATGAAATAAGTTTAAAACCAATTAAGTTCTCTCATGTAACACTCTCCTAGAGGTCTTTGTTAAGTCAAGTCTCCATGTTATTTGACCCATTATGATTGGTCAGCCCTATAGTTATTAGGAACAAATGTTGATTGCAAGAGGCTTGGCGAGAAAAGTTGGACTGGGACACTGAATTAGGTGAGACTTATGTTGAACACTGGAAACAGATTAGAAAGGTATTTGAGAAATCATCAAGCAAATGCATCCCCAGGCAGATAAACGGTAACGAGCAGTCACATTTGCATATATTTTGTGATGCTTCTAAAAACGACATATGGGGCAGTAGTTTCCTGTGCAACAGGAGATGATAGTAAAATTATTATGCCGAAAGCCAGAGTTGCATCAATTAAAGGAAGAACCTTACCTCAAATGAAACTGGCTTCCTTAGAAATAGGAACTAAACTAACCAGGTATTTAACCACTACTCTTGACACTCAGTTTGAGGATATTTACAAATGGACTGACAGTGAGATTTGTCTTTACTGGATAGGAAAGGAAGACAGTAAAATTCCTTTCATCCGCAACAGAGTGAAGACTATGAACTGACTTCCATATTTAAATTTATGCATGTATCCTCCAGTTAAAACCCGGCTGATTTGCTCTCGAGAGGCTTAACAGTAGAGACTGATCAAAGATGACTTCAGGTTTAACGGTCCTAAATGATTATTTACCAAAGAATGGCCTGGGCAGAAACGGTATAGTATTGCTGAGGTTAGTGTTGTAAACCTGGATCATGTAGTACCTGAAACAGATGTGATAGACATCAGCAGATTTTCATCAGTAGGATAACTCCTTAACCCCTTAACCTCGGGGATGTTGGAAGCTGTCCCTGCACGTCCTGCGGGGATAATTGTGCTCCAACTGACTTTTTAAAAATATTTGCCAAAAATCAGTTTTTAGTCCAAGAATATTATAATTAAAAATGCCTATGGCACATACCTTCAGCTTTCTCCTGGGATGTTTGTTGAGCCTTTGTTGACTACCGTAGGACTTGTGGAGACTTCTGAAGTTGGGTACCGAAGTCTCCACTTTACACTTCCCGACACCCCGTAATATGATTATCACTGCCTGATATTATCACTAGAAACACTATTCTATGAATTTCAAGTAGTTTGGAATCCATACTTAAAAAAAAAAAAAACACTGTGAAAGCAACGTAAATTACAAGCGTGTATGAGCTTTCCACCCAAGCTCGTTCCCTGCTGGTATTCTGAGGCAGAGCTGTCATTTATTATTTATAAACACACTCACACTTTATATTCCTAGTACTTTATTACACTTATTTACATATACAATATTTATCCATAAGTTTCCTTCACTACTAGTAGACCCCAGGCATTCACTTTCTCGTTCAGTAAACTAGTGTAGAGAGCAAAGCTTTTACTTTCACTGTCATTACTCCAAGTCACACGATTCACTAGAAAGATCGTAGTCACTGTCCATCATTATCATGGATAAATTAGTCAATTCATGTTCCACAGCAGTCACTTAGTCCTTTACCCCTTCCCACACGAGGTTTAGTAGGGGTAGAGGTCACAGGGCACTTTGCAGTGGGCACAGAAGCAGCGGAAATGGAGGGGCACGAATCAGACATGGTTTCAGCTTGAAAGACAACAGTAAACTGAATGATGTGGTATATAATGGGTATGGAAGGGTTGACATTGTCAGCATGGTGACAGCTGCTATTTTATATGCTATGAAATGATTGGCGGGAAATCTAGACAATACATGATAAATTAGGTACAATAATCCCTCCAATATCCGATGTAATAGAGCCAAAGGCATGTCCGGATAGTGGTCCTGTCCGGATATTGAGCCCCAGCCTCCTGGACTGGTACTTATGGACCCTAACTCAGAAAAATACCTATACAACTCCCTCTGGACATGCAGTGCACCTATTTAAGACCTAAATCACACAAATATGGGACATAAAAGACTGAAATAAATGCAAAAGAACCTTAAAATGAGGTTTTAGAGGTGAGTTTATGCAATATTAAACATTCTGGGTACTTACAACAAGTCCCTGGCTCCTGGATTGGTAGTTATGGACCCTAACCTGGCCTAACTCAGAAAAACACCTCTCTACTGCACATACATAGCACCTAAGACACTATTCACACCAATAAGGGACATAAATGAGTGAAATGAGGTGTTAGAGGTAAGTATGAAAAATACAGTACAATATGAAACATTCTGGGTACTTACAGCAAGTCCCTGGCCATCTCGATGAATAACTCGCCTCCTCTCAGACTCTGACAGTAAGAAGGAGTTCCTGAAGCACTTGCAGTACACTGTTCATGAAGTCTTGCCTGAACTTAGTCATTTGCACTCAGAATTCCTTTCTTTTAACACTGCGCACTCTTGTCTTACTTGCTCTCCATTGTACCTTAATGAAATAAGTGTTGCACTTTGCACTTAGTGTCTTTCCACTCATAAAACCATTTTCTAAACATAACACACTCTAGTTAATTTACGTTACATTGAAAGTCAATTAAATCTTTGTCTTTTCACTCAGAACTCAAATTCCTTAACACTATGCACTGTTTTTTTTTTTCACTGCACGACACTGTAAATTCCTGTGTGGTCTAGTGGAGAAGTTCTAGGCATCTAATCACTGTCAGAGTCTGAGAGTAGCTCATGCAGGTGAGCTAGGGGTGCTTAGCTGGGTCATGGTGATGGTGTACCCACTGCAGACGACTCTGAAGAGAGGCGCAAACTCACATCGAGTGGTGACTCCACTGTGCCTGATGTGCTGGGCTGTGGCTCCGAGCCACAGCCCAGCACATCAGGCAATGGAGTGGAGCCAGGGCTGGGCACAGCAGGGGGCACGGGCCTGAAAAAGCTGTCAGTGGTTGATTGACGCAAGGAACGATGATTTTGACAATTAATGATGCGCTGCCTGAAAGCGCGCACTTCCCCCACAAGTCCAAAGGGCCCCATCTCCCTGTCGCAGTCCGGGTGCTCCAGGTAGTCCAGAACGAACTCTAGGTGTTCCCAGAGTGCGCTCAGCTTGGGGATGACTGGAGTAGTGTCACGCTGAGAGAAGTCCGCATCATCGTCACCGTCCTCGTCGGAATCTTCAAACTGGGTACTGACACCTGTAACTGAAGATGCGATCTCGATATTAGACAATGTCTGATACCCAGGATCACCCTCGTCATCATCCAACCAGTCACGCACTTCGTCCACATCAACATCGTCCCTATGCGCATGTAGATGTGCATGGAAGTCATCCACATCAAAACCTAGGAAATCGTGCTCCACATCCGTTCCAAGAAGCAGACAAGACCAACCGTTTTCTAGGGTTTTGACAGGGATTTCCTTCCATGCACTGGCCCAGTTGTAGATGGCAGACTTGATGTTGTAGCAGCAAAGGTTTTCCAAAGTCCGCTGGCCTCGCATGTCCCATCCCTCCCTGCGCTCATCCTCATTCTAGAGAACAACCATCACCTCATCCAGGAACTTCTGTCGGTACAGCCTCTTCATTGCCACGATCACTCCTTGGTCCATTGGTTGGATGAGAGCAGTAGTATTAGGTGGCAGAAACATGCACCTAATGCACCCATTCTCAGCCACCAACTCCTTGTTGCAAGGGTGGGCAGGTGCATTGTCGAGGAGAAGGAGGGCCTTTACCTGATCGCGTCGGATTCCCAGTTTCTCCGTCTGGTAATGGATGACCTCCTTGACGAAATGGTGGTGGAACCAGTCTTTGAAGATCTGGGCTGTGAACCATGCCTTCAAGGAATGGTACCAGACGACAGGAAGAACATCCATCACCCCATGAAGACACCAAGGCTGCTTTGCACAGCCAACAATAACGGGCTTGAGCCGGTGCATGCCGTTAGCATTGGCACAACGCAAGGCAGATAGCCGTTGCTTGCAGAGCTTGCGGCCAGGTACACGCTTCTCCATCTCCTCGGCTAGAGTGTTCGTAGGCAAAGAGCGATAGAATAAGCCAGTTTCGTCAGCGTTGTAGACTTGATCGAGAGTGAGGCCCTCCCTGTCGATCAAGCGGTTCACCTTGTGCCAAAACTCGTCTACTCCATCCTCATTGGCATCCAAAGCTTCGCCATGAGACTTACGGTTGGTAAGGCCATGTCGTAACTTGAATCCGAAGAGCCAACCTTCGGATGCCTTGAAGTCTATGGCGTCGTGAAGCCTTGCGAACTTCTCAGCAGCAGCCTTCAGCTCCGTGCCACGCACATCACACCAGCAGCACGCTGCTGTCGATACCAAATCAACCTGGAGCGGTCGACTTCCGCATACTTGGGAGTATACATCACCTTCCTCTCCACGTTGCGTTTGCTTTTCAACGAGAAGTCAGCCGTGTACTGCATGAGTTTGTCGCGGGATCTCTTGATATCAAACAAAGTAGATCGGGCCAGGTTGTATTCACGAAGGATGCGTGAGGAAGACCATCTCACATCCACCTTGTCTAATATCTCCCTCTTCTTCTCCAGAGTCAAAACCACTCTCTTCCTCTTCTCAGGCAGTGGGGCCATCATCACACACATGAAGGAGAGGCACGAGAGCAGCAGGAGAGCCTGCAGCAGGTAAGGCACCACCACAAAAGCGAGCATATGGGCAGCCATGATGACAAGCGTGCACACACAACAAGAGATGGGCGGTAAGAGGGGAGGATGCAGGGGCGCTCTAGTGGACGTTGGCAGAACAACGCACCAAAACACAGCTGGCCTGTGCCGTGCGCGCCAACTTCAAATTACGGGCGGGAAAAAGTCGGATTTTTTTCAATTTTTTTGCGGTTTTTGGTCCATTTTGGGAATACTGGATCTCGGGACGAATATGTCCGGTTATTGGAGATGTCCGGAAAGTGGGCGTCCAGATATTACGGGGATTACTGTAGTTCCAGGTGAATGTAAATATCACTTAGGCTTCTCCCTTCCTTTCTTATATATATTTTTATTATGAAAACAGGTCATACGGCATATTTCAATGGTAAAAAACAGGAAAATTTAGCGAACGAGTCCACGTGGGGTGTTGCCAAGTGATAATAAGCCCATTCCAGGTCTATGGCAGTATCATTTACCTTTTCTCTTTTTTTTATATAATATATTGTACAAGAATAGGGCATAGGGCACATTTCAATGGATGAAATGAGTGGAAAAATCTGGGCAGGATTTGCGTGGCGTGGCATGGCTGGGCAGACGGGAGGAGAGGGTAATGGAGGGGAGGTAAGGAGGGGAGTCAAGGACTGGGGAAAAATGGCTAAATTGTCAACAATGGATGGGAGTACAGATGACTTTAGCGGCACTGATTTTAGCTGGACACTGGCAGTACTGATAGATGATACAAGCCACCACTTGAAAGCCCGGGCGAATTCAAAATAACACAGAATCACAAAAGTGATACCCAGCAGTATGATCCCTTGTGCCTGAGCATCGCGAAAGTGACACCCTGCGGTTAAGGGGTTAACAATACTAAGCTAGTTGTAAAATTTTTGAGTGAGAAAGTGGGGTTTGAGGAGATTGATCCCATGGAATACTGAGTGAAAAAGTTGCAAAGGAAATTTTATAGAGAGATTTTTTACCTTTTATGCCAAGGCACTAGCAGCAGTAATAAGCTGATAAGAGATTTTGCATTATTCTTAGACGGAAAGGGTATAATCAGATGCCGTGGCAGAATAGTAAAGGCTGATTTGGCCCTCCAAACTGCACATCCTATACTGTCACCCAAAAATGATTATTTTGTGTAATTAATTGTTAAGAAAGCCCATGAGTTAATTCTTCATGGAGGTGTTCCGCAGACCTTGGCCTGAGTCCGAGAAAGGTATTGGATTCCTAGGGGTAGACAGGTTGTAAAGAAATATCTCCAAGTATTTCATTGTAAGTAGGAGGTATGAACAATGACCATATGACTATCCAGGACCACCAGCATTACCAAAGGATAGGGTAAATTTAAGTCAACCCTTCAAAGTAACTGGAGTTGATTACACAGGGGCCATAACTATTACAAGTGAGGGAACACCCCAAAGGGTGTATATATGTTTGTTTACTTGCACCTACACTAGGGCAGTCCATCTAGAAATAGAATTAAGTTCAGAAACATTCCTGAACATATTCAGAAGATTTGTTGCTAGACGGTCTTGTTCAATTAAATTAATAAGCGACAATGGAACCAATTTCGTTGGAGCATCACATTTAATTCTAAGTAATACACGACCTAGAAGGCCACAGCACAGGGTTCTCGGGACTTGTGGAGAGATCTTCTGGCTAGGGGTCACATTGCATGATATAACATATTATTTTTTGCCTTGCCCCAAATCTGTGGAAACTGTTTTCCCCAGAACAAAGTACCCTGCATTAGTGGTAGCTGTTTGTGCTATTTTCATCTTTTTAATAGTTTCCCTGTTGAAAGCAGAGGAAAATACTAGAAAGCATTTCATAATCATTCGATTTTTTTTTTTACTCAAAGGTTTAGCTTTTCTTGTTAATAATTCTTATTATTAAATTAAATGCTACTGCATTTGACCTTTATGGACAACTATATTGTAAATACATGTATAAATACTTAGGAATTCTCCAATCTACCTAAATGCACATGCACTGTAGGATGACATGGAAAACAGAGAAAGGTCTAACATATCTTGACATAGATAAGGTGAATATTTGGGTTTAGATTTATTTAAAACTAAGATTAACTTGTTAGGTTTGATTTTCCTTGTAAATTTCAGGAGGTAATTCACTGTATTTAAGTAATTGTACTTAAATAATATTTGGCATCTCCGAATCCTATGAGGGGAGAGAGAGCTGCCATTTTTCATTCTGTTCCTAAAACTCATTCAAGGTGCAAGTTGTAAACAGTTGCACCAAAGATGTATGGAAATACCCAGGCAATCTGACCAAGACCTCAAGCCCATCGTCATCTGTTATTCCAACTCTATCTAGCTAAGAAACCTTTATGATCTGGCCAAACTGGGGGACTAGCTAGGATAAAAGAAGATAATTATGGGCGAGTTAGAGTATTAATTATATCCAAATTTTCTAAGAGACTCCTATTAATTAAATTTAACATTTGTTGTTGTTAGACTAATACTTATCAGAAAAGAGAGTTTAAAAATTTATGACAACAACTGTGGTGGTGCTATCAAGCAGCAACTTTCGTAAAAACTCTCCATTAAAGCCCATTGAAACATAAAAGTGATCCCATACATTGATATCTGATATGGAGAATCCAAATTTTGCTGTCAGCTGATACCTGTGGTGGACCCACAGTTAACTGTTTGAAAAAGGAACCTCGCTGCAGGTCGCAGAGCAATTGTACTCTTGTTGTGTGACTGAAATAAGCTTGTTTGCGGATTTCGGGTTTGAATTTCCCGCCCACGACAGCACATTTCTTTGTAAATAAATTCTTGTATTATATATGTTGGTTAAGATATTACTTATCACTAGAGATAAATACGGTCATGTAGAAAACAATATACTTAGTTTGACATTATTAATGATAAGTTTAATTTACTTTGTGCACGAAGTGGCTCAAAGCAGTTCAGTTCTCTCCCTACCACCAGACAGTTTACTTGTCTCCCAGCCGCCAGACAGTAAACAAACTTGTCACGAACCCTCGGCTTCATCATTCTGCATTTAATACCATCAACATTACAGCTAAGTACTCAGCATAATTATTTTAGGCCTTCAAATATTTATACTGAGTACTGATCAAAACGCCATCCACATACTGTATATAATGGTGAGTTGTTTCGCTTTATGTTAGTTGATAATTAAGACTCCTACAGTGATAATAACTAATATAAATTGGTGCCGTGACCAGGATTGTATCTAGTGATAAATAATAGGGGGTTGTGGGTGTGAGAGCAGGAACATTGTGCCGTGTCGGCGATCAACCGTATGTTGCCTGGGACATTCATATGTCCAGAGATTCCCGCTAGATCGTCCGGTGCAATTTCCAGATGATGATCCAGCCTTTTATGTCCACAAATTTGGCGTGCCTGGATGCACCAGGCAGCGAAAAGGTGTTGGATGGCCCTCTGAAAAGAGCATGTTGCTTCCTTGTGCAACAAGCTCCTTGTGAGGGGGTTTAGGGTTTGATCTCCTGGGCTGCCTAACATATTACCCTCACAGGAGCTTGACAAAATTATTTGTCATAATTTTGATATAGAAATTCGACTTAGTTTTATTTCATTTAATTTTTATTTGGATTCACCCATGAAAGACTACATTTAACTTAAAATCTGCATATTCCGTCATCTTCTTTCACTTGATTGGCCTATATATTGCTTAAAATGGATAAAATTAAATCTTTAAAGAGGCTTAGAGCAGCCAAAAAGGGAGCCATCACTAAACTGGCCACTAACTTGACAGAACTTATAGAACATGCAGCAACCGTTCATGAAATCAAAAGTATGAAGGTGACGGTTGAGAAAATCCTCGGTGAGATAGTCTTACAATCAGAAATTGTATGAATTATATCCTGGTGAAGACCTGGAAGAAGTGGTCAGTCGACATGGAATTGTTAATAGGGTCAATAGACACTTGATAGAATTAGAGAGTGCTCTGGAATTACCCGCCAAGGACTCGGTAGTGCAAGAACAGGCAGAGAGTCGGAAAGCAACGGAAATGAACCCGTCATGTCCCGAGCTATTTCGCACCTCTGACACCCCCCAATCCTGAGGTATTTTCGATTTTTTTTTTTTTTTTGGCTAAAACCTCTGCTTTTGGTGAGAAACATCAAAAATTCATAGAGAAATCGCTCACCTGAGGTTTTAAATACTCGATCCAAGTGCCAGTACCTCCTTACCTGACTGGGTTTTTTAAACAGGCTGGCACCAAAGAAAACGAGTTCTATGGGAGGGTAACTATTTCACACCATTCATAAACGGTAATTATTTATTTACTTGGTACGAATTTATATGTAGTACGAGAGTATATTGGTTTTCAAACAGTAATATAGGCATTATAAGCATTGTTTCACTCACTAACTCATCACCATACCTGACCTTTTGCCACATTACTTGATCATTATTTCTGACTGTTTCTTCCTCTAATGCTATGTAAACTTTGTCCTCCACATTGTCATCGATTGGGGAATCACTCTGGCCCTGAATATCTTTACTAGGCAGGTCACTGGTAACAGGTCCTTTGCCAAGACAATGGCATGAGGGGGGGAGGGGGGAGGTTATGCAGTGTAAGGCATTGTCCCTGCTTGGCATCTTGTCGAGGAATAGAGGAAGGTGTCCCGTGTATACGTACGAAAAATCAAGCGCAAAAATTGAAAATTGTGCAAATTAGGGACCTTGTAATTGCACGACGTACCAGTACGTCGTCGGGACTGGCAAATGCAAAATGTTGCAACGTACCCATACATCAGCGGGACGGGGCGGGTTAAATTACTGTCTCTGAAACTGCCAATATTTGATGGTGATCCGATTCATTGGCTGGGTTTTTGGGAGCTATCTGACTGTAGTGTGCACTCCCGAACAGATCTGACAGACATTCAGGAATTTACATATCTTAAGGGACAATTAAGTGGTGATGCACTCCAAATTATTAGTGGATTCAGTTTGGTAGCAGCTAGTTATGAATAAGCAGCCACAGTTTTAAAGAATACGTACGGTCAAGAAGGTCGCATTAAGGCTGCTCACATTGCACAATTATGTAATTTACCTCCTCCTGCTCACGAAGTGAAAGAACTAAAAGACTTTTCTGCATCCTTTGAATGTACGTTAGAATCACTACATGCAATGGGAGTGACTGAGTGAAATTTGTGCTGTTGTATTGCATAATAAACTCCCTAGTATACTTTCGAAGGTGATCAAATGTGAACTTAAGGAGAAATGGTTGGAGGTAGATGATTACGTTCGTGTGCTAAAGACGGAAGTGTGTAATACTGAAAACAGACAGAATCCCTTGGAACATTTGGGTGCGACCGCTACAGCAGCATATGCAGTGAAGCAAGTGAGACACGCTGAACCTACGCAAAGGAATGGATGTAAATTGTGTTTTAACCCATCACGTCCCGAGCTATTTCGCACCTCTGACACCCCCCAATCCCAAGGTATTTTCAAATTTTTTTTTTTGGCTAAAACCTCCGCTTTTGGTGAGAAACATAGAAAATTCATGGAGAAATTGGTCACCTGAGGTTTAAAATCCTCGATCCAGGTACCAGTACCTTCTTACCTGACTGGGTTTTCTAACAGGCTGGCACCAAAGAAAACGAGTTCTATGGGAGGGTAACTATTTCACACCACTCATAAATGGTATTTATTTATTTACTTGGTATGAATTTATATGTAGTACGAGAGTATATTGGTTTTCAGACAGTAATATAGGCATTATAAGCATAGTTTCACTCACTAACTCATCACCATTCCTGACCTTTTTTTGCCACATTACCTGATCACTATTTCTGACTGTTTCTTCCTCTAATGCTATGTAAACTTTGTCCTCCACATTGTCATCGATTGGGGAATCACTTTGGTCCTGAATGTCTTTACTGGCCAAGTCACTGGTAACAGGTGAATTGCCGAGACAATGGCGTGAGGGGGGGAGGAAGGAGTTTATGCAGTGTTGGGCATTGTCCCTGCTTGGCATCTTGTAGAGGAATAGAGGAAGGTGTCCCGTGTATATGTACAAAAAATCACGTGCGAAAAATGAAAATTGTTCAAATTAGGGACCTTGGAATTGCAAGACATACCAGTACGTCGTCGGGACTGGCAAAAGCAAAATGTTGGAACGTACCCATACGTCGATGGGACGGGGCGGGTTAAACCAGGACATTTTTGGGCTAAGTGTGCAAAGTATAAAACAAAGAAGGCAAAATTAAAGAGAGCAAAGCAATTGAAGCTGTGTGTTGGGTGTTTGTCGGCAGATCATGGTAGTCAGGGTTGTACAGATCCCAAAGTAAGGCCATGCCAACATTGGCAGCAGAAACACTACAACTAATTGTGTCCGACTGCTCGTTCTGAACCCCATGAACAAACAGTAACCCAAGAACCAACAGTGACAATGGCTGTGGCTTCGAGTCGTAATGCAATGTTGTTGCCAACTATTCAGATTCCATTGGTTACTCAAACGGGCCAACAGAACAAGGTTAAGGCTTTACTGGCTCAACGTTCACAACGTACCTTTTTGTTCTAAGATCAAGTTTAGTGAACTTGAAGGTAAACAAGATGAGAAAGGAACATTTACAATTGCGAGGATTTACTGGCTCTAGGGGTAGTGAGGAGTATGAGGTAGTGGAGTTGTTTTACCGCCATTGTAGAAAAGTGCGCAAGTTGAGGGCGGTGGTTGTAGACGAACTACCGAACTATAAGTCAGGGAAGGGGCTGCAACATCAAGTCCGGAATCTGAAGGCTCGGGGCTACAAGTTAGTAGATCCAAGTGTCGCTGGTGGGGATATGGTCGAACTGCTGATTGGGGTGGACTTTTATTATCACTTTGTACACGCTGGCTATATAAGGGAAGGAGGCATAATTTTGTTACCCTCAATTTATGGTTATACACTGAGTGGCACTAGAAGAAGAAGGTACTCGTGTAGAGCCGGTAACTGTTCTGAAACTGGCAGTAGATACGATAATGGAGTTAGTAAATATTGATGGCAGGAATACTACTCCAGAAATCAAGGATCTGACAGCTCTATGGGACTTAGATCACATAGGTATTAGCCCCAATGAGACCGATAAGAATGGAGAGAAGGTATTAGGTAATGTCTATGAAACGGTGCAATATTCCAAAGAACAGGGACAATATGTTGTGGAATTACCATGGAAAGAAAACGTTGATAAGTTAGCTGATGATTTTAAGTTAGCCTTGGGCAGATTAACCCGCCCCATCCCGACGTTTTCTGGGCAGTGGTACGCCCCAGTCCCGACATTTTTGGACCTTTTTTTTTTTTGGCTTAAACATCCGCTTTTGGTGAGAAATATCGAAAATTCATAGAGAAATCGCTCACCTGAGGTTTAAAATACTCGATCTAGGTATGAGTACCTCCTTACCTGACTGGTTTTCAAACAGGTTGGCACCAAAGAATACGAGTTCTATGGGAGGGTAACTATTTTATCCACTCATAAACAGTATTTATTTATTTACTTGGTACGAATTTATATGTAGTACAAGAGTATATTGGTTTTCAAACAGTAATATAGGCATTATAAGCATTGTTTCACTCACTAACTCATCACCATTCATGACCTTTTTTTCCCACTTTATCTGATCATCATTTCTGATTGTTTCTTCCTCTAATGCTATGTAAACTTTGTTCTCCACATTGTCATCGATTGGGGAATCACTCTGGCCCTGAATGTCTTTATTGGCCAGGTCACTGGTAACAGGTGAATTGCCGAGACAATGGCGTGCAGGGGGGAGGGAGAGGTTATGCGGTGTAAGGTATTGTCCCTGCTTGGCATCTTGCAGAGGAATAGAGGAAGGTGTCCCATGTATACGTGCCAAAAATCACTCGCGAAATCACTCGTGAAAATTGAAAATTGTGCAAATTAGGGACCTTGCAATGTTGCCGCATTAATTCACGTCTCCGGGATATGAGTGCACATCATGTGAGGACGTGAATTCACGTCTCCGGGACGTGGCAGGTTAAGAGGTTTGCAGCCTAAATTCATGAAGGATCCCAACTATTGCAAACAGTAAAGTCATCCAGGATCATTTAGAAAGAGCATTCATAGAAAAGGTGGAGGACAAAAGTCTGGTAGGACATCCTGTACACTATCTAGCTCATCATGGTGTCACTAAAGATAGCTTAACAACACCAATTAGAGTAGTGTTTGATTGTTCAGCTAGATTTATTTTATTTATTTATTTTTTTTGGCCTATCGACCATTGGGACCAAAGCCCCTGGTCATTAAGTCCTTATATATATATATATATATATATATATATATATATATATATATATATATATATACATATATATATATATATATATATATATATATATATATATATATATATATATACACACACACACACACACACACACACGCACTTCCATTAATATATAGACACTTTCATGCACACGTACAGCTGCCAGCACGCCCGCGTGTTACAGGGGCACGAGGATTTGAAGAGATGTGGGACCACAGTGATTATTTACTTCGAAACAGTCCACGTGAGTGAAGCGGAGTAACCCCGATATAGTTCCGTTAAGGAAAGGTGTTTTTGTGTGTAAGCTCCATTTTGCAAGGTTGACATTTCAACCCGAATTATTGGTATAATTTACATTGCTCTACCTAAGGATAATAATCGCCCTTATATAACATACTATGACTGTCCACAGTTTTGAGGTGAAATGACTTGTAAAAGAGGGTGGAACGGGAGGGAGGGTGTTCCCCAACCCCAAATGGGGTGAGACGGAGGATCCCCCACATGGAGTCAGAGAGATAGAGGAGGGGGGGAAGGGTGCTGTAAGCTTCGCATATGACACGGTGAGACGAGATCACATCTTTTTCTTTAACCCCAATATGGTAACTCAGCAATACCGAACAATCGTGATATGAGTAACTTCATAAAGTAGGTTTATGTGAGGAATAAATCATAATAAAAAGAGAAAACTACATGTTTCAGTATGTGTATTAAGGAAATATGACGCTGTATAATCATAAACTGTGGGTGAAACCATGCCTATGACTTGAGAAGACACTGATCCAGATTGAGACTTGTGGATGACAGCCTTCAGAGATCAAGGTCAGCCTACTGTAGTAGTGTTAATCTTATCTTTATAATAATTATAACATCTTAGGCTAAAAGACTAAATAACATGATGATCCTAGCATTAACACCTACACTGAGATAAAAATTGCTAATGGAGTTAAATTGCTTAATAACTAATGAAGGATTTTGATACACCAATGAATATATATATATATATATATATATATATATATATATATATATATATATATATATATATATCTTCTTCTTTCGGCTCTCCCCTTAGGGGTCGCCACAGCGGATCACCCGTCTCCATCTTACTCTGTCTTCTGCATCTTCTTCTCTTACACCTACCACCCGCATGTCCTCCTTCACTACATCCATAAACCTTCTCTTTGGCCTTCCTCTCTTTCTCCTGCCTGGTAACTCCATTTCCAGCATCCTCCTCCCGACATATTCCTCATCCCTTCTCCGCACATGTACAAACCATCTCAGTCTCGCCATTCTAGCTTTGTCCCCAAACTGACTTATGTGTGCTGTCCCTCTAATATGTTCATTTCTAATTTTGTCCAACCTCGTCACTCTTATTGAAAAACGCAACATCTTCAATTCTGCTACCTCCAACTGTGCCTCCTGTCTTTTTGTATATATATATATATATATATATATATATATATATATATATATATATATATACAGCACCCTACCCGTATCCCCGACCGTCTTGGAGAGAGCTCCAACATACTTGATCTCTTCCTTACAACTAATCCTTCTGCTTACACTGTTAATCTTTTCTCTCCGTTGGGCTCCTCCGATCACAACCTTATCACCTTAACCTGTCCTATCTCTCCGGTACGGCCTGCGGACCCTCCAAAAAAACGTCGTCTCTGGCACTTTGGAGCTGCGGATTGGGAGGCCCTCAGGCAGTACTTCTTTGATTTTCCCTGGAATGATTATTGCTTCCATGGCCGGGAGCCATCTGCGTGTGCCTTGCGCATTACGGAGGTTATTCTCTCGGGCATGGAAGCATACATTCCTTTCTCATATCCTTTGACTAATGCAAGAAAGCCTTGGTTTAATCACGCTTGTTCTAATGCAGTCCGCAACAAGGAGAGGGCCTATAAAAGGTACCGGAGCCAACCCACCCCGGAATCACATCTTTTATACATTTCTGCCCGGAATCGTGCTAGGTCTGTTCTTCGCTCTGCCAAAAATAATTTTATCCGTACAAAATGCTCTCAACTCGCTAACTCGAACTCTTCCCGCTCCTTCTGGCACCTTGCCAAAAACCTTTCTAACAACTTTACCTCATCATCCTTCCCTCCTCTTTTCTACTCTGATGGCTCTGTAGCTATTTCTTCTACTGATAAAGCAGATCTCTTCGCTCAGACTTTCTCCTCCAATTCCACCTTAGACGATTCCGGTGCTGTTCCTCCCTCACTTCCCCCTTCTGACTTCCTCATGGCTAACATTAAAATTTCTTCAGCTGATGTATTTTCTGCCATTGCTGGCCTCAGTACTAATAAGGCATATGGGCCTGATGGGGTCCCTCCTGTTGTTCTCAAGAACTGTGCTTCTGTGCTTACTCACTGCCTAGGCAAACTCTTTCGCCTTTGTCAACTTGTACCTTTCCTTCTTGCTGGAAGTATGCTCTCATTCAGCCAGTCCCAAAGAAGGGTGACCATTCCCAACCCTCTAACTATCGTCCAATTGCTTTAACATCCTGTATCTCAAAAGTTTTCGAGTCAATTCTTAATAGAAAAATTTTAAAGCATCTTTCCTATCACAACGTTCTTTCTGATCGTCAGTATGGGTTCCGTCAGGGACGCTCCACAGGCGATCTTCTCACCTTTCAGATTCCTGGTCATCCTCCTTTCGGGACTTTGGTGAAAGCTTTGCCATTGCACTTGACATCTCAAAGGCTTTCGATCGAGTCTGGCATAAATTTTTAATTTCCAAACTGCCCTCTTACGGTTTCTATCCTTCTATCTGTGCCTTCATCTGTAGCTTCCTTTCTGGTCGTTCTATAGCCGCTGTTGTAGACGGCTATCGTTCTTCTCCTAGATCTATTAACAGTGGTGTTCCTCAGGGCTCTGTCCTATCACCAACTCTCTTCCTTTTATTCATCAATGACCTTCTAAGCTGTACATCTAATCCTATCCACTCATATGCTGATGACTCCACTCTTCACCTTTCCATTCGATTCCCACAACGTCCATCTCAGCAGTTACTTCAACAGGCAAGGGATGAGGCTATGGCACACCTAATGTCTGACTTGGCTCCTATCTCTGACTGGGGTAAAAATAATCTGGTTGTTTTTAATGCATCAAAGACTCAGTTTTTGCACCTATCAACCCGACAAAATCTTCCACAGGTATACCCACTTATGTTTAATAATACTCAACTTAATCCTGCATCATCGTTGAACATGCTTGGGGTTTCATTTGCTTGGGACTTGTCTTGGAAAGATCATATTACATCTCTTGTAAAATCTGCTTCCAAGTGATTGGGTGTGCTAAACCGACTCCGTTCCTTCTTTACCCCTGCACAATTGTTGACTCTATACACTGGTTTTATCCGCCCCTGTGTGGAGTACAACTCTCATGTATGGGGGGGCTCCCCACATACAGCTCTTCTCAATAGGGTGGAGTCAAAGGCTTTTCATCTCATTAACTCTCCCCCTTTTACTGACTCCCTTCAACCTCTGTCTCTTCGCCGCAGTGTTGCATCTTTATCTCTTTTCTATCGCTGCTTCAATGGTCACTGTTCCTCTGAACTGTCTGCATGCATTCCTCCACTTCTACGACGGGCGCGTAGCACCCGTCTAGCAGCAAACTCTCACCCCTTTTCTGTCCAACTCTCTAATGCAAGAGTCAACCGTTACTCCCAGTCCTTCATTTATGCAACAGGTCAACTCTGGAACTGTCTCCCTCTGTCTGTATTTCCTGCTTCCTATGATCTCCAGTCTTTCAAACGCAGTGTGTCCAGGCATCTCGAAATGAATGGATCTTGAATTTGGCTCTCTCTTGTGTTTTGTTTTTCTCTTGGAGGGAACAGTATTGCTGGCTCGTTGCCTTTGGTTCCTTGTTCTTCACATAAATAAATAAATAAATATATATATATATATATATATATATATATATATATATATATATATATATATATATATATATATATATATATATATATATATATATATATGTCCCATTGGAGCCCAGTGTCCCCAGTACTGGACAGAACTGGGAGTTTTCAAATCTCAATAAAGTAGGGAACCCCCGGGTAGGGACCTATGAGCTTCGCGACTATGAGCCGATAGACGGAGGACGGTACGCTTAAGACCCTCCCGGAACAGCGCCTCACCCAGCA